>NW_027208333.1:0-282172 GCF_964237555.1 Oryctolagus cuniculus
CCTTGGTCGTGTTACCTGTAGATTTCTAAGCTTCAAACTCCTATTTCTTGTGTTTTTTTTTATTTCATAATGGCTACTCTGTCCAACCTCTTGTTTGTATGGCGTCAGAATACAAAATTTGGGAAGGAAGAAGGCAAAACCAACTCTGACCCAGAAAACATTTAGGAAATTGCCACTCAACACACCAAAAATCAGCTGAGGCACCCAAAACAATGACAGCAAGCCAGAACTGGAGCAAGCAAATGGCTGTGCCCTGTTTGAAAAAGAACCTTCCTCTTGTGCCCTGAACTCCATATTGCAGACTCAAAACCAAAGCTCACATCAGAAAATTCATTACAAACCTTGATAAATAAAAAATGAGAAAAAAGCCAAAGAAATGCAAGAATCCATAATGATATTAGGCTTGTTTTATTCGCATGGAAACCGGCTGTTCCCAGATTCATCCACCCCTCCAGCTGACTGCCTGTGGAATTCTGACTGAATTCACCTGAAAATCGCAGTGAAACTCAGTTTGGAGGCAATTAATATGTGTCACCTCAGCCAAAGTGTTCCATTTGATTTTCCAAAACACAAAATCTCACCTTGGTCGTGTTACCTGTAGATTTCTAAGCTTCAAACTCCTATTTCTTGTGTTTTTTTTTTTATTTCATAATGGCTACTCTGTCCAACCTCTTGTTTGTATGGCGTCAGAATACAAAATTTGGGAAGGAAGAAGGCAAAATCAACTCAGACCCAGAAAACATGTAGGAAATTGCCGCTCAAGAAACCACAAATCGGCTGAGGCACTCAAAGCAATGACAGCAAGCCAGAATTAGAGCAGACTAACAGCTGTGCCCTGATTGGAAAAGACCATTCCCCCGGTGCCCTGAACTCCATATTGCAGCCTCATAACCAAAGCTGACATCACAAAATTCATTACAAACCATGATAAATAAGAAAAATGCGAAAAATCCAAAGAAATGCAAGAATCCATAATGATATTGGGCTTGATTTAGTCGCAAGGAAACGGGCTGTTCCTGGATTCATCCACCCCTCCAGCTGACTGCCTGTGGAATTCTGACTGAATTAACCTGAAAATCGCAGTGAAACTCAGTTTGGAGGCAATTAATATCTCTCAAATCAGCCAAAGTGTTCCATTTTATTTTCCAAAACACAAAAACTCACCTTGGTCGTGTTACCTGTAGATTTCTAAGCTTCAAACGCCTATGTGTTGTGTTTTTTATTTCATAATGGCTACTCTACCCAAACTCTTCTTTCTATGGCGTCAGAATACAAAATTTGGGAAGGAAGGGGGCAAAACCAACTCAGACCTAGAAAACATGTAGGAAATTGCCGCTCAAGAATCCACAAATCGGCTGAGGCACTCAAAAGAATGACAGCAAACCAGAATTGGAGCAGGCCAACAGCTGTGCCCTGTTTGAAAAAGACCATTCCTCCGTTACTCTGAACTCCATATTGCAGCCTCAAAACCAAAACTCACATCAGAAAATTCATTAGAAACGATGATAAATATGAAAACGAAGAAAAAAGCCAAAGAAATGCAAGAATCCATAATGCTATTGGGCTTGATTGAGTCGCAAAGAAACCGGTTGTTCCCGGGTTCATCCACCCCTCCAGCTGACAGCCTGTGGAATTCTGACTGAATTAACCTGAAAATCGCATTGAAACTCTTTTTGGAGGCAATTAATATCTGTCACCTCAGCCAAAGTGTTCCATTTGATTTTCCAAAACACAAAAACTCACCTTGGTCGTGTTACCTGTAGATTTCTAAGCTTCAAACGCCTATTTGTTGTGTTTTTTATTTCATAATGGCTACTCTGCTGACACTCTTGTTTGTATTGCGTCAGAATACAAAATTTGACAAGGAAGAAGGCAAAAGCAACTCAGACCCAGGAAACATTCAGAAAATTGCCGCTCAAGAAACCACAAATAAGCTGAGGCACCCAAAATAAAATGACAGCAAGCCAGAATTGGAGCAGGCCAACAGCTGTGCCCTGTTTGAAAAGGACCATTCCTCCGGTGCCCTGAACTCAAAATGCCAGCCTCAAAACCAAAGCTCACATCCGAAAATTCATTACAAACCATGATAAATAAGAAAGATGAGAAAAAAGCCAAAGAAATGCAAGAATCCACAATGATATTGGGCTTGATTTAGTCGCAAGGAAACCATCTTTCCCGGATTCATCCACCCCTCCAGCTGACTGCTTGTGGAATTCTGACAGAATTAACCTGAAAATCGCAGTGAAACTCAGTTTGGAGGCAATTAATATGTGTCACCTCAGCCAAAGTGTTCCATTTGATTTTCCAAAACACAAAATCTCACCTTGGTCGTGTTACCTGTAGATTTCTAAGCTTCAAACTCCTATTTCTTGTGTTTTTTTTTATTTCATAATGGCTACTCTGTCCAACCTCTTGTTTGTATGGCGTCAGAATACAAAATTTGGGAAGGAAGAAGGCAAAATCAACTCAGACCCAGAAAACATGTAGGAAATTGCCGCTCAAGAAACCACAAATCGGCTGAGGCACTCAAAGCAATGACAGCAAGCCAGAATTAGAGCAGACTAACAGCTGTGCCCTGATTGGAAAAGACCATTCCCCCGGTGCCCTGAACTCCATATTGCAGCCTCATAACCAAAGCTGACATCACAAAATTCATTACAAACCATGATAAATAAGAAAAATGCGAAAAATCCAAAGAAATGCAAGAATCCATAATGATATTGGGCTTGATTTAGTCGCAAGGAAACGGGCTGTTCCTGGATTCATCCACCCCTCCAGCTGACTGCCTGTGGAATTCTGACTGAATTAACCTGAAAATCGCAGTGAAACTCAGTTTGGAGGCAATTAATATCTCTCAAATCAGCCAAAGTGTTCCATTTTATTTTCCAAAACACAAAAACTCACCTTGGTCGTGTTACCTGTAGATTTCTAAGCTTCAAACGCCTATGTGTTGTGTTTTTTATTTCATAATGGCTACTCTACCCAAACTCTTCTTTCTATGGCGTCAGAATACAAAATTTGGGAAGGAAGGGGGCAAAACCAACTCAGACCTAGAAAACATGTAGGAAATTGCCGCTCAAGAATCCACAAATCGGCTGAGGCACTCAAAAGAATGACAGCAAACCAGAATTGGAGCAGGCCAACAGCTGTGCCCTGTTTGAAAAAGACCATTCCTCCGTTACTCTGAACTCCATATTGCAGCCTCAAAACCAAAACTCACATCAGAAAATTCATTAGAAACGATGATAAATATGAAAACGAAGAAAAAAGCCAAAGAAATGCAAGAATCCATAATGCTATTGGGCTTGATTGAGTCGCAAAGAAACCGGTTGTTCCCGGGTTCATCCACCCCTCCAGCTGACAGCCTGTGGAATTCTGACTGAATTAACCTGAAAATCGCATTGAAACTCTTTTTGGAGGCAATTAATATCTGTCACCTCAGCCAAAGTGTTCCATTTGATTTTCCAAAACACAAAAACTCACCTTGGTCGTGTTACCTGTAGATTTCTAAGCTTCAAACGCCTATTTGTTGTGTTTTTTATTTCATAATGGCTACTCTGCTGACACTCTTGTTTGTATTGCGTCAGAATACAAAATTTGACAAGGAAGAAGGCAAAAGCAACTCAGACCCAGGAAACATTCAGAAAATTGCCGCTCAAGAAACCACAAATAAGCTGAGGCACCCAAAATAAAATGACAGCAAGCCAGAATTGGAGCAGGCCAACAGCTGTGCCCTGTTTGAAAAGGACCATTCCTCCGGTGCCCTGAACTCAAAATGCCAGCCTCAAAACCAAAGCTCACATCCGAAAATTCATTACAAACCATGATAAATAAGAAAGATGAGAAAAAAGCCAAAGAAATGCAAGAATCCACAATGATATTGGGCTTGATTTAGTCGCAAGGAAACCATCTTTCCCGGATTCATCCACCCCTCCAGCTGACTGCTTGTGGAATTCTGACAGAATTAACCTGAAAATCGCAGTGAAACTCAGTTTGGAGGCAATTAATATGTGTCACCTCAGCCAAAGTGTTCCATTTGATTTTCCAAAACACAAAATCTCACCTTGGTCGTGTTACCTGTAGATTTCTAAGCTTCAAACTCCTATTTCTTGTGTTTTTTTTTATTTCATAATGGCTACTCTGTCCAACCTCTTGTTTGTATGGCGTCAGAATACAAAATTTGGGAAGGAAGAAGGCAAAATCAACTCAGACCCAGAAAACATGTAGGAAATTGCCGCTCAAGAAACCACAAATCGGCTGAGGCACTCAAAGCAATGACAGCAAGCCAGAATTAGAGCAGACTAACAGCTGTGCCCTGATTGGAAAAGACCATTCCCCCGGTGCCCTGAACTCCATATTGCAGCCTCATAACCAAAGCTGACATCACAAAATTCATTACAAACCATGATAAATAAGAAAAATGCGAAAAATCCAAAGAAATGCAAGAATCCATAATGATATTGGGCTTGATTTAGTCGCAAGGAAACGGGCTGTTCCTGGATTCATCCACCCCTCCAGCTGACTGCCTGTGGAATTCTGACTGAATTAACCTGAAAATCGCAGTGAAACTCAGTTTGGAGGCAATTAATATCTCTCAAATCAGCCAAAGTGTTCCATTTTATTTTCCAAAACACAAAAACTCACCTTGGTCGTGTTACCTGTAGATTTCTAAGCTTCAAACGCCTATGTGTTGTGTTTTTTATTTCATAATGGCTACTCTACCCAAACTCTTCTTTCTATGGCGTCAGAATACAAAATTTGGGAAGGAAGGGGGCAAAACCAACTCAGACCTAGAAAACATGTAGGAAATTGCCGCTCAAGAATCCACAAATCGGCTGAGGCACTCAAAAGAATGACAGCAAACCAGAATTGGAGCAGGCCAACAGCTGTGCCCTGTTTGAAAAAGACCATTCCTCCGTTACTCTGAACTCCATATTGCAGCCTCAAAACCAAAACTCACATCAGAAAATTCATTAGAAACGATGATAAATATGAAAACGAAGAAAAAAGCCAAAGAAATGCAAGAATCCATAATGCTATTGGGCTTGATTGAGTCGCAAAGAAACCGGTTGTTCCCGGGTTCATCCACCCCTCCAGCTGACAGCCTGTGGAATTCTGACTGAATTAACCTGAAAATCGCATTGAAACTCTTTTTGGAGGCAATTAATATCTGTCACCTCAGCCAAAGTGTTCCATTTGATTTTCCAAAACACAAAAACTCACCTTGGTCGTGTTACCTGTAGATTTCTAAGCTTCAAACGCCTATTTGTTGTGTTTTTTATTTCATAATGGCTACTCTGCTGACACTCTTGTTTGTATTGCGTCAGAATACAAAATTTGACAAGGAAGAAGGCAAAAGCAACTCAGACCCAGGAAACATTCAGAAAATTGCCGCTCAAGAAACCACAAATAAGCTGAGGCACCCAAAATAAAATGACAGCAAGCCAGAATTGGAGCAGGCCAACAGCTGTGCCCTGTTTGAAAAGGACCATTCCTCCGGTGCCCTGAACTCAAAATGCCAGCCTCAAAACCAAAGCTCACATCCGAAAATTCATTACAAACCATGATAAATAAGAAAGATGAGAAAAAAGCCAAAGAAATGCAAGAATCCACAATGATATTGGGCTTGATTTAGTCGCAAGGAAACCATCTTTCCCGGATTCATCCACCCCTCCAGCTGACTGCTTGTGGAATTCTGACAGAATTAACCTGAAAATCGCAGTGAAATTCAGTTTGGAGGCAATTAATATGTGTCACCTCAGCCAAAGTGTTCCATTTGATTTTCCAAAACACAAAATCTCACCTTGGTCGTGTTACCTGTAGATTTCTAAGCTTCAAACTCCTATTTCTTGTGTTTTTTTTTATTTCATAATGGCTACTCTGTCCAACCTCTTGTTTGTATGGCGTCAGAATACAAAATTTGGGAAGGAAGAAGGCAAAACCAACTCTGACCCAGAAAACATTTAGGAAATTGCCACTCAACACACCAAAAATCAGCTGAGGCACCCAAAACAATGACAGCAAGCCAGAACTGGAGCAAGCAAATGGCTGTGCCCTGTTTGAAAAAGAACCTTCCTCTTGTGCCCTGAACTCCATATTGCAGACTCAAAACCAAAGCTCACATCCGAAAATTCATTACAAACCTTGATAAAATAAAAATGAGAAAAAAGCCAAAGAAATGCAAGAATCCATAATGATATTAGGCTTGTTTTATTCGCATGGAAACCGGCTGTTCCCAGATTCATCCACCCCTCCAGCTGACTGCCTGTGGAATTCTGACTGAATTAACCTGAAAATCGCAGTGAAACTCAGTTTGGTGGCAATTAATATCTGTCACCTCAGCCAAAGCGTTCCATTTTATGTTCCAAAACACAAAAACTCACCATGGTCGTGCTACCTGTAGATTTCTAAGCTTCAAAATCCTATTTCTTGTGGTTTTTATTTCATAATGGCTACTCTGCCCAAACTCTTGTTTGTATGGCATCAGAAAAGATAATTTGGGAAGGCAGACAGCAAAACCAACTCAGACCCAGAAAACCCATAATGATATTGGGCTGGATTTATTTGCAAGGATACCGGCTGTGCCCAGATTCATCCACCCCTACAGCTGACTGCCTGTGGAATTGTGACTGAATTCACCTGAAGTCAGCCGCGGCACCCAAAACAATGACAGGAAGACAGAATTGGAGCAAGCCAACAGCTGTGCCCTGATTGAAAAAGAACCATTCTCTTGTACCCTGAAATCCATTTTGCAGCCTCAAAACCAAAGCTCACAGCAGAAAATTCATTACAAACCATGATAAATAAGGGAAATGTGAAAAAGCCAAAGAAATGCAAGAGTCCTTTGTGATATTTGGCTGGATTTAGACACAAGGAAACTGGCTGTTTCAGGATTCATCCCACCCTTAAACAGACTGACTTTGGAATTCTGATTGAATTCACCTCAAAATTGCACTCACACTCAATTTGGAGGAAATTAGTATCTGTCCCCTCAGCAGAAGGGGTCCATGTCACTTTCCAAAACAAAGAAACTCATCTTGATTGTGTTGCCTGTACAGTTCTAATCCTGAAAGGCCAATTTGCTTTGTTTTTTTTTTTTTCTTTCATAATGGCTACTCTGTAAAAATCTTGCTTGTATTGCATCAGAATACAAAATTTGGGAATAAGAAGGCAAAAGTAACTCAGACCCAGAAAACATTTAGGATATTGCCACTCAAGAATCCACAAATCAGCTGAGGCACCCAAAACAATGACAGCAAGCCAGAATTGGAGCAACCCAACAGCTGTGCCCTGATTGAAAAACAACCCTCCTCTTGTGCCCTGAACTCAATATGCCAGCTTAAAACCAAAGCTCACATCAGAAAATTCATTACAAACCATGATAAATAAGAAAAATGAGAAAAAGCCAAAGAAATGCAAGAATCCATAATGATATTGGGCTTGATTTAGTCGCAAGGAAATCGGCTCGTCCAAGATTCATCCCCACCTCCAACTGACTGCCTGTGGAATTCTGACTGAATTAACCTGAAAATCGCAGTGACAATCAGTTTGGAGGCAATATATATCTGTGACCTCAACCAAAGTATTCCATTTGATTTTGCAAAACATAAAAACTCACCTTGGTTATGTTACCTGTAGATTTCTAAGCTTCAAAGGCCTATTTGTAATGTTTTTTAATTCATAATGGCAACTCTGTCCAAACTATTGGTTGTATCGTGTCAGAATACAATATTTGGGAAGGAAGAAGGCAAAACCAACTAAGATCCAGAAAACATTTAGTAAATTGCCACTCAAAAAACCAAAAGACAGCTGAGGCACCCAAAACAATGACAGCAAGCCAGAATTGGAGCAGGCCAAAAGCTGTGCCCTGATTGAAAAAGAACCTTCCTCTGGTGACCTGAACTCAATATGCCAGCCTCAAAACCAAAGCTCACATCAGAAAATTCATTACAAACCATGATACAAAAGAAAAATGAGAAAAAAGCGAAAGAAATGCAAGAATCCATAATGATATTGGCCTTGATTTAGTCACAAGGAAACCAGATGTTCCCGGATGCATCCACCCCTCCAGCTGACTGCCTGTGGAATTCCGACTGAATTAACCTGAAAATTGCAGTGAAACTCAGTTTGGAGGCAATTACTATCTGTCACCTCAGCCAAAGTGTTCCATTTGATTTTCCAAAACACAAAATCTCACCTTGGTCGTGTTACCTGTAGATTTCTAAGCTTCAAACGCCTATTTGTTGTGTTTTTTATTTCATAATACCTACTCTGTCCAAACTCTTGTTTGTATTGCATCAGAATACAAAATTTAGGAAGGAAGAAGGCAAAACCAACACAGACCCAAAAAACATCTAGTAAATTGACACACTAGAATCCACAAATTTGCTGAAGCACTCAAAACATTGACAGCAAGCCAGAATTGGAGGAGGCCAACAGCTGTGCCCTGATTGAAAAGAACCATCCTCTTGTTCCCTGAACCCAATATGCCAGCCTTAAAACCAGAGCTCACATCAGAAAATTTATTATAAACCATGATACATAAGAGAAATGAGAAAAAGCCAAAGAAATGCAAGAATCCATAATGATATTGGGCTTGATTTAGTCGCAAGAAAACCGGCTGTTCCTGGATTCATCCACGCCTGCAGCTGAATGCCTGTGGAATTCTGATGGAATTAACCTGAAAATCGCAGGGAAACCCAGTTTGGAGGCAATTAATATCTGTCACCTCAGCCAAAGTGTTCCATTTTCTTTTCCAAAACACAAAAACTCACCTTGGTCGTGTTACCTGTAGATTTCTGAGCTTCAAACGCCTATTTGTTGCACTTTTTATTTCATAATAGCTACTCTGTCCAAACTCTTGTTTGTATTGCATCAGAATACAAAATTTGGGAAGGAAGAAGGCAAAACAAACTCAGACCCAGAAAATATTTAGGAAATTACTGCTCAAGGAACCAAAAGTAAGCTGAGGCATGCAGAACAATGACAGCAAGACAGAATTGGAGCAAGCCAACAGCTGCGCCCTGATTGAAAAAGAACCATTCTCTTGTACCCTGAAATCCATTTTGCAGCCTCAAAACCAAAGCTCACAGCAGAAAATTCATTACAAACCATGATAAATAAGGGAAATGTGAAAAAGCCAAAGAAATGCAAGAGTCCTTTGTGATATTTGGCTGGATTTAGACACAAGGAAACTGGCTGTTTCAGGATTCATCCCACCCTTAAACAGACTGACTTTGGAATTCTGATTGAATTCACCTCAAAATTGCACTCACACTCAATTTGGAGGAAATTAGTATCTGTCCCCTCAGCAGAAGGGGTCCATGTCACTTTCCAAAACAAAGAAACTCATCTTGATTGTGTTGCCTGTACAGTTCTAATCCTGAAAGCCAATTTGCTTTGTTTTTTTTTTTTTTCTTTCATAATGGCTACTCTGTAAAAATCTTGCTTGTATTGCATCAGAATACAAAATTTGGGAATAAGAAGGCAAAAGTAACTCAGACCCAGAAAACATTTAGGATATTGCCACTCAAGAATCCACAAATCAGCTGAGGCACCCAAAACAATGACAGCAAGCCAGAATTGGAGCAACCCAACAGCTGTGCCCTGATTGAAAAACAACACTCCTCTTGTGCCCTGAACTCAATATGCCAGCTTAAAACCAAAGCTCACATCAGAAAATTCATTACAAACCATGATAAATAAGAAAAATGAGAAAAAGCCAAAGAAATGCAAGAATCCATAATGATATTGGGCTTGATTTAGTCGCAAGGAAATCGGCTCGTCCAAGATTCATCCCCACCTCCAACTGACTGCCTGTGGAATTCTGACTGAATTAACCTGAAAATCGCAGTGACAATCAGTTTGGAGGCAATTACTATCTGTCACCTCAGCCAAAGTGTTCCACTTTATTTTCCAAAACACAAAAACTCACTTGGTCTTGTTACCTGTAGATGTATAAGCTTCAAACGCCTATTTGTTGTGTTTTTTATTTCATAATGGCTACTCTGTCAAAACTCTTGTTTGTATTGCCTCAGAATACAAAATTTGGGAAGAAAGAAGGCAAAACCAACTCAGACCCATAAAACATTTAGGAAATTTCCGCTCAAGAAACCAAAATCAGCTGAGGCACCCAAAACAATGACAGCAAGCCAGAATTGGAGCAAGCCAACAGCTGTGCCCTGTTTGAAATAGAACCGTCCTGTTGTGCCCTGAACTCAATATGCCAGCCTCAAAACCAAAGCTCACATCAGAAAATTCATTACAAACCATGATACAAAAGAAAAATGAGAAAAATCCAAAGCAATGCAAGAATCCATAATGATATTGGCCTTGATTTAGTCACAAGGAAACCAGATGTTCCCGGATGCATCCAACCCTCCAGCTGACTGCCTGTGGAATTCCGACTGAATTAACCTGAAAATTGCAGTGAAACTCAGTTTGGAGGCAATTACTATCTGTCACCTCAGCCAAAGTGTTCCATTTGATTTTCCAAAACACAAAATCTCAACTTGGTCGTGTTACCTGTAGCTTCAAATGCCTATTTGTTTTCTTTTTTATTTCATAATGGCTACTCTGTCCAAACTGTTGTTTGTATTGCATCAGAATACAAAATTTGGGAAGGAAGAAGGCAAAACCAACTGAGACCCAGAAAACATTTAGAAAATTGCCGCTCAAGAAACCACAAATCGGCTGAGGCTCCCAAACCAATGACAGCAAGCCAGAATTGGAGCAAGCCAACAGCTGTGCCCTGATTGAAAAAGTTCCTTCCTTTTGTGACCTCAACTCAATATGCCAGCCTCAAAACCAAAGCTCACATCAGCAAATTCATTACAAACCATGATAAATAAGAAAAATGAGAAAAAAGCCAAAGAAATGCAAGAATGCATAATGATATTGGACTTCATTTAGTCACAAGGAAACCGGCTATTACCGGATTCATCCACCCATCCAGCTGACTGAATGTGGAATTCTGACTGAATTAAGCTGAATGGAGGCAGTTAATATCTGTCACCACAGCCAAAGTGTTCCATTTTATTTTCCAAAACACAAAATCTCACCTTGGTCATGTTGCCTGTAGATTTCTAAGCTTCAAACGCCTATTTGTTGTGTTTTTTATTTCATAATGGCTACTCTGTCCAAACTCTTGTTTATATTGTGTCAGAATACAAAATTTGGGAAGAAAGCAGGCAAAACCAACTGAGACTCAGAAAACATTTACCGAATTTCCGCTCAAGAAACCAAAAGTCAGCTGAGGCACCGAAAACAATGAAAGCAAGCCAGAACTTGAGCAAGCCAACAGCTGTGCCCTGATTGAAAACGACCATTAATCCAGTGCCCTGAACTCCATATTGCAGTCTCAAAACCAAAGCTCACATCAGAAAATTCATTACAAACCATGATAAATAAGAAAAATGAGAAAAAAGCCAAAGAATTGCAAGAATCCATAATGATATTGGGCTTGATTTAGTCGTAAGGAAACCGGCTGTTCCCGGATTCATCCACCCCTCCAGCTGACTGCCTGTGGATTTCTGACTGAATTAACCTGAAAATCACAGTGAAACTCTGTTTGGAGGCAATTAATATCTGTCACCTCAGCCAAAGTGTTCCATTGTATTTTCCAAAACACAAAAACTCACCTTGGTCGTGTTACCTGTAGATGTATAAGCTTCAAACGCCTATTTGTTTTGTTGCTTATTTCATAATGGCTACTGTAAACAAACTCTTGTTTGTATTGCATCAGAATACAAAATTTGGGAAGAAAGAAGGCAAAATCAACTCAGACCCAGTAATCATTTAGGAAAATGCCGTTCAAGAAACCAAAAGTCAGCTGAGACACCCAAAACAATGACATCAAGCCAGAAGTGGAGCAAGCCAACAGCTCTGCCCTGTTTGAAAAAGACCATTCCTCCGGTGCCCTGAACTCCATATTGCCGCCTCAAAAGCAAAGCTCACATCAGAAAATTCATTACAAACCAGGATAAATAAGGGAAATGTGAAAAAAAAACAAAGAAATGCAAGAGTCCTTTGTGATATTTGGCTGGATTTAGACACAAGGAAACCGGCTGTTCCCGGATTCATCCACCACTCCAGCTGACTGCCTGTGGAATTCTGACTGAATTAACCTGAAAATCGCAGTGAAACTCAGTTTGGAGGCAATTAATATCTGTCACCTCAGCCAAAGTGTTTCATTTGATTTTCCAAAACACAAAACCTCACCTTGGTCATGTTACCTGTAGATTTCTAAGCTTCAGATGCCTATTTGCTGTGTTGTTTATTTCAAAATGGCTACTCTGTCCAAACTCTTGTTTGTATTGCGTCAGAATACAAAATTTGGGAAGGAAGAAGGCAAAACCAACTGAGATTCAGAAAACATTTAGGAAATTGCCGCTCAAGAAACTGAAGAACACTGAGGCACCCAAAACCTTGAAAGGAAGACAGAATTGGAGTAAGCCAACAGCTGTTACCTGATTGAAAAAGACCATTCCTCTGGTGCCCTGAACTCCATCTTGCAGGTTCAAAACCAAAGCTCACATCAGAAAATTTATTACAAACCATGAAAAATAAGAAAAATCCTAAAAAATCCAAAGAAATTCAGGAGTTCTTAGTGATATTGGGCTTGAATCATTCCCTTGTTAATGGCTGTTTCCAGATTCATCCATACCTCCCAGCTGAGTGTCTGTGGTTTCTGACTGAATTAACATGAAAATCGCAGTGAAACTCGGTTTGGAGGCAATTACTATCTGTCACCTCAGCCAAAGTGTTCCATTTGATTTTCCAAAACACAAAAACTCACCTTGGTCGTGTTACCTGTAGATTTCTAAGCTTCAAATGCATATTTGTTGTGTTGTTTATTTCATAATGGCTGCTCTGTCAAAACTCTTGTTTATATTGCATCAGAATACAAAATTTGGGAAGGAAGAAGGCAAATCCAACTGAGACTCAGAAAACATTTAGGAAATTGCCGCTCAAGAAACCAAAAGTCAGCTGAGGCACCAAAAAAATGACAGCAATCCAGAATTTGAGCAAGCCAACAGCTGTGCCCTGATTGAAAAAGACCATTAATCCAGTGCCTGAACTCCATATTCAAGCCTCAAAACCAAAGCTCACATCAGAAAATTCATTACAAACCATGATAAATAAGAAAAATGAGAAAAAAGCCAAAGAAATGCAAGAATCCATAATGATATTGGGCTTGATTTAGTTGCAAGGAAACCGGCTGTTCCCGGATTCATCCACCCCTCCAGCTGACTGCCTGTGGAATTCTGACTGAATTCACCTGAAAATTGCAGTGAAACTCAGTTTGGAGGCAATTAATATCTGTCACCTCAGCCAAAGTTTCCATTTTATTTTCCAAAACACAAAAACTCACCTTGGTCGTGTTACCTGTAGATTTCTAAGGTTCAAACACCTATTTGTTGTGTTTTTTATTTCATAATGGCTACCATGCCCAAGCTCCTGTTTGTATTGCATCAGAATACAAAATTTGGGAAGGAAGAAGCCAAAACCAACCCAGACCCATAAAACATTTAGGAAATTGCCGCTCAAGAAACCAAAAGTCAGCTGAGGCACCCAAAACAATGACAGCAAGGCAAAATGGGGGCAAGGCGACAACTGTGCCCTGTTTGAAAAAGACCATTCCTCCGGTGCCCTGAACTCAAAATGCCAGCCTCAAAACCAAAGCTCACAGCAGAAAATTCATTACAAACCATGATAAATAAGGGAAATGTGAAAAAGCCAAAGAAATGCAGGAGTCCTTTGTGATATTTGGCTGGATTCAGACACAAGGAAACTGGCTGTTCCCAGATTCATACCCCCTTCCACAGACAGACTTTGGAATTCTGATTGAATTCACCTCAAGATCGCTCTCACACTCCATTTGGAGGGAATTAGGATCTGTCCCCTCAGCAGAAGGGTATCATGTCATTTTCCAAAACACAGAAACTCATCTTGGTCGAGTTGCCTGTAGATTTCTAATCCTGAAAGGGCAATTTGCTGTGTTATTTTTTCTTTCATAATGGCTACTCTGTCAAAATCTTGCTTGTATTGCATCAGAATACAAAATTTGGGAATAAGAAGGCCAAACCGACTCAGACCCAGAAAATATTTAGCAAATTACCGCTCAAGAAACCACAAATCGGCTGAGGCACCCAAAACAATGACAGCAAGCCAGAATTGGAGCAAGCCAACAGCTGTGCCCTGATTGAACAAAACCATTAATCCAGTGCCCTGAACTCCATATTCCAGCCTCAAAACCAAAGCTCACAAAAAATAATCATTACAAACAATGATAAATAAGGGAAATCTGAGAAAGCCAAAGAAATTCAAGAGTCCTTTGTGGTATTTGGCTGGATTTAGACAGAAGGAAACAGGCTGTTTCTGGATTCATCCCCCCCTTCCACAGACTGACTTTGGAATTCTGACTCAATTCACCTCAAAATCGCACTCACACTCAATTTGGAGGGAATTAGTATCTGTCCCCTCAGCAGAAGTGTTCCATGTGAATTTCCAAAACACAGAAACTCATCTTGGTCGTGTTGCCTGTAGATTTCTAATCCTTAAAGGTCAATTTGCTGTGTTTTTTTTTTTTCTTTCATAATGGCCACTCTGTCCAAAATCTTGCTTGTATTGCGTCAGAATACAAAATTTGGGAATAAGAAGGCAAATCCGATCAGAACCAGAAAACATTTAGGAAACTGCAGAAAAAGAATCCACAAATCAGCTGAGGCACCCAAAACCATGACAGCAAGCCAGAATTGGAGCAAGCCAACAGCTGTGCCCTGATTGAAAAAGAACCTTCCTCTTGTGCCCTAAACTCAATATGCCAGCCACAAAACCAAAGATCACATCAAAAAATTCTTTTCAAACCATGATAAATAGGAAAAATCAGAAAAAAGCCAAAGAAATGCAAGTTTTCTTAGTGATATTGGGCTTGATTTATTCCTAAGTAAACAGCTGTTTCCAGATTCATCCACAACTCCCAGCTGAGTGAATAGGGATTCTGACTGAATTCACCTCAAAATGGTAGTGAAATTCGGTTTGGAGACAATTAATATCTGTCACCTCAGCCAAAGTGTTCCATTTTATTTTCCAAAACAAAAAAACTCACTTTGGTCATGTTACCTATAGATTTCCAAGCTTCAAACGCTTATTTGTTGTGTTTTTTATTTCATAATGGCTACTCTGTCCAAAATCTTCCTTGTATTGCATCACACACAATTTGGGAAGGTAAAAGGCAAAGCCAACTCAGAAACAGAAAACATTTAGGAAATTGCCACTCAAGAAACCAAAAGTCAGCTGAGGCACCCAAAACCATGACAGCAAGCCAGAATTGGAGGAGGCAATCAGCTGAGTCCTGATTGAAAAAGGCCATTCTTCCGGGACCCTGAACTCCATATTCCAGCCTCAAAACCAAAGCTGACATCAGGAAATTCATTACAAACCACGATACATAACAAAAATGAGAAAAAAGCCAAGAAATGCAAGAATCCATAATGATATTGAGCTGGATTTAGTCGCAAGGAAACGGGCTGTTCTCGGATTCATCCACCCCTCCAGCTGACTGCCTGTGGAATTCTGACTGAATTAACCTGAAAATCGCAGTGAAACTCAGTTTGGAGGCAATTAATATCTGTCACCTCAGCCAAAGTGTTCCATTTTATTTTCCATAACACAAAAACTCACCTTGGTCGTGTTATCTGTAGATTTCTAGCTTCAAACACCTATGTGTAGTGTTTTTTATTTCATAATGGCTGCTCTGGCCAAACTCTTGTTTGTATTGTGTCAGAATACAAAATTTGGGAAGGAAGAAGGCAAAACCAACTCAGACCCAGAAAACATTTAGGAAATTGCCGCTCAAGAAATCACAAATCAGCTGAGGCACCCAAAAAAATGTCAGGATGCCAGAATTGGAACACGCCAACAGCTGTGCCCTGATTGAAAAAGAACCTTCCTCTTGTGCCCTGAACTCAATATGCCAGCCTCAAAACCAAAGCTCACATCAGAAAATTCATTACAAACCATGATAAATAAGAAAAATCAGAAAAAAGCCAAAGAAATGCAGGAGTTCTTAGTGATATTGGGCTTGATTTATTCTCTTATTGCTGGCTGGTTGCAGATTCATCAACAACTCCCAGCTGAGTGTCTGTGGTTTCTGACTGAATTAACATGAAAATCGCAGTGAAACTCGGTTTGGAGGCAATTAATATCTGTCACCTCAGCCAAAGTGTTCCATTTTATTTTCCAATACACAAAAACTCACCTTGGTCATGCTACCTGCAGATTTCTAAGCTTCAAACGCAATTTGTTGTGTTGTTTATTTCATAATGGCTACTGTGCCCAAACTCTTGTTTGTATTGTGTCAGAATGCAAAATTTCAAAAGGGAGAAGGCAAAACCAACTCAGACCCAGAAAACATTTAGGAAATTTTAACTCAAGAAACCAAAAGTCAGCTGAGGCACCCAAAACAAGGACAGCAAGCCAGAATTGGAGCACGCCAACAGCTGTGCCCTGATTGAAAAAGAACCTTCCTCTTGTGCCCTGAACTCAATATGCCAGCCTCAAAACCAAAGCTCACATCAGAAAATTCATTACAAACCATGATACATAAGAAAAATGAGAAAAAAGCCAAAGAAATGCAAGAATCCCTAATTATATTGGGCTTGATTTAGTCGCAAGGAAACCGGCTGTTCCCGGATTCATTCGCCCCTCAAGCTGACGGCCTGTGGAATTCTGACTGAATTAACCTGAAAATCGCAGTGAAACTCAGTTTGGAGGCAATTAATATCTGTCACCTCAGCCAAAGTGTTCCATTTGATTTTCCAAAACAGAAAAACTCACCTTGGTTGTTTTACCTGTAGATGTCTAAGTTTCAACATCCTATTTGTTGTGTGTTTTCTTTCATAATGGCTACTCTGTCCAAACTCTTGTTTGTATTGCATCAGATACAAAATTTGGGAAGGAAGAAGGCAACACCAAATCAGACCCAGAAAACATTTAGGAAATTGCCGCTCAAGAAGCCAAAAGTCACTGAGGCACCCAAAACAATGACAGCAAGCCAGAAGAGGAGCAAGCCAACAGCTGTGCCCTGATTGAAAAAGAACCTTCCTCTTGTGCCCTGAACTCAATATGCCAGCCTCAAAACCAAAGCTCACATCAGAAAATTCATTACAAACCATGATAAATAAGAAAAAAGAGAAAAAAGCCAAAGAAATGCAAGAATCCATAATGATATAGGGCTTGATTTAGTCGCTAGGAAACCGGCTGTTCCTGGATTCATCTACCCCTCCAGCTGACTGCCTGTGGAATTCTGACTGAATTAACCTGACAATCGCAGTGAAACTCAAGAAATCAAATTTCAGCTGAGGCACCCAAAAAAAAGACAATAGCCAGAATTGGAGCAGGCCAACAGCTGTGCCCTGTTTGAAAAAGACCATTCCTCCGGTGCCCTGAACTCAAAATGCCAGCCTCAAAACCAAAGCTCACATCAGAAAATTCATTACAAACCATGATAAATAAGGGAAATGTGAAAAAGCCAAAGAAATGCAAGAGTCCTTTGTGATATTTGGCAGGATTTAGACACAAAGAAACTGGCTGTTTCCAGATTCATCCCCCCCCTTCCACAGACTGACTTTGGAATTCTGATTGAATTCACCTCAAAATCGCTCTCACACTCCATTTGGAGGGAATTAGAATCTGTCCCCTCAGCCGAAGCGTTCCATGTCATTTTCCAAAACACAGAATCTCATCGTGGTTGTGTTGCCTATGGATTTCTAATCCTGAAAGGTCAATTTGCTGTGTTTTTTTTTTTTTCTTTCATAATGGCTACTCTCCAAAATCTTGCTTGTACTGCATCAGAATACAAAAATTGGGAAGGAAGAAGGCAAAACCAACTCAGACCCCGAAAACATTTAGGAAATTGCCACACAAGAAACCACAAATCAGCTGAGGCACCCAAAACAATGACAGCAAGCCAGAAGTGGAGCAAGCCAACAGCTGTGCCCTGATTGAAAAAGAACCTTCCTCTTGTGCCCTGAACTCAATATGCCAGCCTCAAAACCAAAGCTCACATCAGAAAATTCATACAAACTATGATAAATAAGGGAAATGTGAAAAAGCTGAAGAAATGCAAGCCTGTGGAATCCTAACTGAATTAACTGAATTAACCTGAAAATCGCAGTGAAACTCAGTTTGGAGGCAATTAATATCTGTCACCTCAGCCAAAATGTTCCATTTCGTTTTCCAAAACACAAAAACAGCTTGGTCATGTTACCTGTAGATTTGTATGCTTCAAACACCTATTTGTTGTGTTTTTTATTTCATAATGGCTACTCTGACCAAAATCTTGCTTGTATTGCATCAGAATACAAAATTTGGGAAGGAAGAAGGCAAAGCCAACTCAGACCCAGAAAACTTTTAGGAAATTGCAGCTCAAAAAACCAAAAGTCAGCTGAGGCACCCAAAACCATGACAGCAAGCCAGAATTGCAGCAAGCCAACAGCTGTGCCCTGATTGAAAAAGAACCTTCCTCTTGTGCCCTGAACTCAATATGCCAGCCTCAAAACCAAAGCTCATATCAGAAAATTCATTACAAACCATGATAAATAAGAAAAAAGAGAAAAAAGCCAAAAAAATGCAAGAATCCATAATGATATAGGGCTTGATTTAGTCGCTAGGAAACCAGCTGTTCATGGATTCATCCACCCCTGCAGCTGCTGCCTGTGGAATTCTGAATGAATTAACCTGAAAATCGCAGTGAAACTCAGTTTGGAGGCAATTAATATCTGTCACCTCAGCCAAAGTGTTTCATTTTATTTTCCAAAACACAAAAACTCACCTTGGTCATGTTACCTGTTGATTTCTAAGCTTCAAACGCCTATTAGTTGTGTTTTTTATTTCATAATGGCTACTCTGTCGAAAATCTCGCTTGTATTGCATCAGAATACAAAATTTGGGAAGGAAGAAGGCAAAGCCAACTCAGACCCAGAGAACATTTAGGAAATTGCCACACAGGAAACCACAAATTGGCTGAGGAACCCAAAACAATGACAGCAAGCCAGAATTGCAGCAAGCCAACAACTGTACCCTCTTTGAAAAAGACAGGTCCTCCAGTACCCTGAACTCCATATTGCAGCCTCAAAACCAAGCTCACATCAGAAAATTCATTACAAACCATGATAAATCAGGGAAATGTGAAAAAGCCAAAGAAATGCAAGAGTCCTTTTTGATATTTGGCTGGATTCAGATACAAGGAAACTGGCTGTTTCCAGATTCATCCCCCCCTTCCACAGACTGACTTTGGAATTCTGATTGAATTCACCTCAAAATCGCACTCACACTCAATTTGGAGGGAATTAGAATCTGTCCCCTCAGCAGAAGGGTTCCTTGTCATTTTCCAAAACACAGAAACTCATCTTGGTCGTGTAGCCTGCAGATTTCTAATCCTGAAAGGGCAATGCGCTGTGTTTTTTTTTTTTTCTTTCATAATGGCTACTCTCCAAAATCTTGCTTGTATTGCATCAGAATACAAAATTTGGGAATAAGTAGGCAAAACCGACTCAGACCCAGAAAACATTTAGGAAATTGGCACTCAAGAAACCACAAATCAGCTGAGACACCCAAAACAATGACAGCAAGGCAGAATTGGAGCACGCCAACAGCTGTGCCCTGATTGAAAAAGAACCTTCCTCTTGTGCCTGAACTCAATATGCCAGCCTCAAAACCAAAGCTCACATCAGAAAATTCATTACAAACCATGATAAATAAGAAAAAAGAGAAAAAAGCCAAAAAAATGCAAGAATCCATAATGATATAAGGCTGGATTTAGTCACAAGGAAACCGGCTGTTCCCGGATTCATCCACCCCTCCAGCTGACTGCCTGTGGAATTCTGACTGAATTAACCTGAAAATCACAGTGAAACTCAGTTTGGAGGCAGTTAATATCTGTCACCTCAGCCAAAGTGTTCCATTTTATTTTCCAAAACACAAAAACTCACCTTGGTTATGTTACCTGTAGATTTCTAAGCTTCAAACACCTATTTGTTGTGTTTTTTATTTCATAATGGCTATTCTGTACAAACTCTTCTTTGCATGGCATCAGAATACAAAATTTGGGAAGGAAGAAGGCAAAGCCAACTCAGACCCAGAAAACATTTGGGAAATTGCCACACAAGAAACCACAAATCGGCTGAGGTACTCAAAATAAGGACAGCAAGCCAGAACTGCAGCCAGCCAACAGCTGTGCCCTGATTGAAAAAGAGCCATCCTCTTCTGCCCTGAACTCAATATGCCAGCCTCAAAACCAAAGCTCACATCAGAAAATTCATTATAAACCATGATAAATAAGAAAAAAGAGAAAAAAGCCAAAGAAATGCAAGAGTACTTTGTGATATTTGGCTGGATTTAGACACAAGGAAACTGGATGTTTCCAGATTCATCCCCCCCTTCCACAGACTGACTTTGGAATTCTGATTGAATTCACCTCAAAATCGCACTCACAATCATTTGGGAGGGAATTAGAATCTGTCCCCTCAGCAGAAGCGTTCTATGTCATTTTCCAAAACACAGAAACTCATCTTGGTAGTGTTGCCTGTAGATTTCTAATCCTGAAAGGGCAATGCGCTTTTTTTTTTTTTCTTTCATAATGGCTACTCTCCAAAATCTTGCTTGTATTGCATCAGAATACAAAATTTGGGAATAAGAAGGCAAAACCGACTCAGACCCAGAAAACATTTAGGAAATTGGCACTCAAGAAACCACAAATCGGCTGAGGCACCCAAAACAATGACAGCAAGCCAGAAGTGGAGCAAGACAACAGCTGTGCCCTGATTGAAAAACAACCTTCCTCTTGTGCCCTGAACTCAATATGCCAGCCTCAAAACCAAAGCTGACATCAGAAAATTCATTACAAACCATGATAAATAAGGGAAATGTGAAAAAGCCAAAGAAATGCAAGAGTCCTTTGTGATATTTGGCAGGATTTAGACACAAAGAAACTGGCTGTTTCCAGATTCATCCCCCCCTTCCACAGACCGACTTTGGAATTCTGATTGAATTCACTTCAAAATCGCTCTCACACTCCATTTGGAGGGCATTAGAATCTGTCCCCTCAGAAGAAGCGCTCCATGTCATTTTCCAAAACACAGAATCTCACCTTGGTTGTGTTGCCTATGGATTTCTAATCCTGAAAGGTCAATTTGCTGTGTTTTTTTTTTTTCTTTCATAATGGCTACTCTGTCCAAAATCTTGCTTGTATTGCATCAGAATACAAAAATTGGGAAGGAAGAAGGCAAAACCAACTCAGACCCCGAAAACATTTAGGAAATTGCCACACAAGAAACCACAAATCAGCTGAGGCACCCAAAACAATGACAGCAAGCCAGAATTGGAGCAAGCCAACAGCTGTGCCCTGATTGAAAAAGAACCTTCCTCTTGTGCCCTGAACTCAATATGCCAGCCTCAAAACCAAAGCTCACATCAGAAAATTCATTACAAACCATGATAAATAAGAAAAAAGAGAAAAAAGCCAAAAAAATGCAAGAATCCATAATGATATAGGGCTTGATTTAGTCGCTAGGAAACCGGCTGTTCCCGGATTCATCCACCCCTCCAGCTGACAGCCTGTGGAATTCTGACTGAATTAACCTGAAAATCACAGTGAAACTCAGTTTGGAGGCAATTAATATCTGTCACCTCAGCCAAAGTGTTCCATTTTATTTTCATAAACACAAAAACTCACCTTGGTCATGTTTCCTGTAGATTTCTAAGCTTCAAACGCCTATTTGTTGTGTTTTTTCTTTCATAATGGCTATTCTGTACAAACTCTTCTTTGCATTGCATCAGAATACAAAATTTGGGAAGGAAGAAGGCAAAGCCAACTCAGACCCTGAAAACATTTGGGAAATTGCCACACAAGAAACCACAAATCGGCTGAGGCACTCAAAACAATGACAGCAAGCCAGAAGTGGAGCAAGCCAACAGCTGTGCCCTGATTGAAAAACAACCTTCCTCTTGTGCCCTGAACTCAATATGCCAGCCTCAAAACCAAAGCTCACATCAGAAAATTCATTACAAACCATGATAAATAAGAAAAAAGAGAAAAAAGCCAAAAAATGCAAGAATCCATAATGATATTGGGTTTGATTTAGTTGCAAGGAAACCGGCTGTTCCCAGATTCATCCACCACTAAAGCTGACTGCCTGTGGAATTCTGACTGAATTAACCTGACAATCGCAGTGAAACTCAAGAAACCAAATTTCAGCTGAGGCACCCAAAACAAAGACAATAGCCAGAATTGGAGCACACCAACAGCTGTGCCCTGTTTGAAAAAGACCATTCCTCAGGTGCCCTGAACTCTATATTGCAGCCTCAAAACCAAAGCTCACATCAGAAAATTCATTACAAACCATGATAAATTAGGGAAATGTGAAAAAGCCAAAGAAATGCAAGAGTCCTTTGTGATATTTGGCTGGAATTAGACACAAAGAAACTGGCTGTTTCCAGATTCATCCCCCCCTTCCACAGACTGACTTTGGAATTCTGATTGAATTCACCTCAAAATCGCACTCACACTCATTTGGGAGGGAATTAGAATCTGTCCCCTCAGCAGAAGCGTTCTATGTCATTTTCCAAAACACAGAAACTCATCTTGGTCATGTTGCTTGTAGATTTCTAATCCTGAAATGGCAATGCGCTGTGTTTTTTTTTTTTCTTTCTTTCATAATGGCTACTCTCCAAAATCTTGCTTGTATTGCATCAGAATACAAAATTTGGGAATAAGAAGGCAAAACCGACTCAGACCCAGAAAACATTTAGGAAATTGGCACTCAAGAAACCACAAATCGGCTGAGGCACCCAAAACAATGACAGCAAGCCAGAAGTGGAGCAAGCCAACAGCTGTGCCCTGATTGAAAAACAACCTTCCTCTTGTGCCCTGAACTCAATATGCCAGCCTCAAAACCAAAGCTCACATCAGAAAATTCATTACAAACCATGATAAATAAGAAAAAAGAGAAAAAAGCCAAAAAATGCAAGAATCCATAATGATATTGGGTTTGATTTAGTTGCAAGGAAACCGGCTGTTCCCAGATTCATCCACCACTAAAGCTGACTGCCTGTGGAATTCTGACTGAATTAACCTGACAATCGCAGTGAAACTCAAGAAACCAAATTTCAGCTGAGGCACCCAAAACAAAGACAATAGCCAGAATTGGAGCAGGCCAACAGCTGTGCCCTGTTTGAAAAAGACCATTCCTCCGGTGCCCTGAACTCAAAATGCCAGCCTCAAAACCAAAGCTCACATCAGAAAATTCATTACAAACCATGATAAATCAGGGAAATGTGAAAAAGCCAAAGAAATGCAAGAGTCCTTTGTGATATTTGGCAGGATTTAGACACAAAGAAACTGGCTGTTTCCAGATTCATCCCCCCCTTCCACAGACTGACTTTGGAATTCTGATTGAATTCACCTCAAAATCGCTCTCACACTCCATTTGGAGGGAATTAGAATCTGTCCCCTCAGCAGAAGCGTTCCATGTCATTTTCCAAAACACAGAATCTCATCGTGGTTGTGTTGCCTATGGATTTCTAATCATGAAAGGTCAATTTGCTGTTTTTTTTTTTTTCTTTCATAATGGCTACTCTCCAAAATCTTGCTTGTATTGCATCAGAATACAAAAATTGGGAAGGAAGAAGGCAAAACCAACTCAGACCCCGAAAACATTTAGGAAATTGCCACACAAGAAACCACAAATCAGCTGAGGCACCCAAAACAATGACAGCAAGCCAGAAGTGGAGCAAGCCAACAGCTGTGCCCTGATTGAAAAAGAACCTTCCTCTTGTGCCCTGAACTCAATATGCCAGCCTCAAAACCAAAGCTCACACCAGAAAATTCATACAAACCATGATAAATAAGGGAAATGTGAAAAAGCTGAAGAAATGCAAGCCTGTGGAATCCTAACTGAATTAACTGAATTAACCTGAAAATCGCAGTGAAACTGAGTTTGGAGGCAATTAATATCTGTCACCTCAGCCAAAATGTTCCATTTCATTTTCCAAAACACAAAAACAGCTTGGTCATGTTACCTGTAGATTTGTATGCTTCAAACACCTATTTGTTGTGTTTTTTATTTCATAATGGCTACTCTGACCAAAATCTTGCTTGTATTGCATCAGAATACAAAATTTGGGAAGGAAGAAGGCAAAGCCAACTAAGACCCAGAAAACTTTTAGGAAATTGCAGCTCAAAAAACCAAAAGTCAGCTGAGGCACCCAAAACCATGACAGCAAGCCAGAATTGGAGCAAGACAACAGCTGTGCCCTGATTGAAAAAGAACCTTCCTCTTGTACCCTGAACTCAATATGCCAGCCTCAAAACCAAAGCTCACATCAGAAAATTCATTACAAACCATGATAAATAAGAAAAAAGAGAAAAAAGCCAAAAAATGCAAGAATCCATAATGATATAGGGCTTGATTTAGTCGCTAGGAAACCAGCTGTTCACGGATTCATCCACCCCTCCAGCTGCTGCCTGTGGAATTCTGAATGAATTAACCTGAAAATCACAGTGAAACTCAGTTTGGAGGCAATTAATATCTGTCACCTCAGCCAAAGTGTTCCATTTTATTTTCCAAAACACAAAAACTAACCTTGGTCATGTTACCTGTTGATTTCTAAGCTTCAAACGGCTATTAGTTGTGTTTTTTATTTCATAATGGCTACTCTGTCGAAAATCTCGCTTGTATTGCATCAGAATACAAAATTTGGGAAGGAAGAAGGCAAAGCCAACTCAGACCCAGAGAACATTTAGGAAATTGCCACACAGGAAACCACAAATTGGCTGAGGAACCCAAAACAATGACAGCAAGACAGAATTGCAGCAAGCCAACAACTGTACCCTCTTTGAAAAAGACAGGTCCTCCAGTACCCTGAACTCCATATTGCAGCCTCAAAACCAAGCTCACATCAGAAAATTCATTACAAACCATGATAAATCAGGGAAATGTGAAAAAGCCAAAGAAATGCAAGAGTCCTTTTTGATATTTGGCTGGATTCAGATACAAGGAAACTGGCTGTTTCCAGATTCATCCCCCCCTTCCACAGACTGACTTTGGAATTCTGATTGAATTCACCTCAAAATCGCACTCACACTCAATTTGGAGGGAATTAGAATCTGTCCCCTCAGCAGAAGGGTTCCTTGTCATTTTCCAAAACACAGAAACTCATCTTGGTCGTGTAGCCTGTAGATTTCTAATCCTGAAAGGGCAATGCGCTGTGTTTTTTTTTTTTTTTTCTTTCATAATGGCTACTCTCCAAAATCTTGCTTGTATTGCATCAGAATACAAAATTTGGGAATAAGTAGGCAAAACCGACTCAGACCCAGAAAACATTTAGGAAATTGGCACTCAAGAAACCACAAATCAGCTGAGACACCCAAAACAATGACAGCAAGGCAGAATTGGAGCAAGCCAACAGCTGTGCCCTGATTGAAAAAGAACCTTCCTCTTGTGCCTGAACTCAATATGCCAGCCTCAAAACCAAAGCTCACATCAGAAAATTCATTACAAACCATGATAAATAAGAAAAAAGAGAAAAAAGCCAAAAAAATGCAAGAATCCATAATGATATAAGGCTTGATTTAGTCACAAGGAAACCGGCTGTTCCCGGATTTATCCACCCCTCCAGCTGACTGCCTGTGGAATTCTGACTGAATTAACCTGAAAATCACAGTGAAACTCAGTTTGGAGGCAGTTAATATCTGTCACCTCAGCCAAAGTGTTCCATTTTATTTTCATAAACACAAAAACTCACCTTGGTCATGTTACCTGTAGATTTCTAAGCTTCAAACACCTATTTGTTGTGTTTTTTATTTCATAATGGCTATTCTGTACAAACTCTTCTTTGCATTGCATCAGAATACAAAATTTGGGAAGGAAGAAGGCAAAGCCAACTCAGACCCTGAAAACATTTGGGAAATTGCCACACAAGAAACCACAAATCGGCTGAGGCACTCAAAACAATGACAGCAAGCCAGAAGTGGAGCAAGCCAACAGCTGTGCCCTGATTGAAAAACAACCTTCCTCTTGTGCCCTGAACTCAATATGCCAGCCTCAAAACCAAAGCTCACATCAGAAAATTCATTACAAACCATGATAAATAAGAAAAAAGAGAAAAAAGCCAAAAAATGCAAGAATCCATAATGATATTGGGTTTGATTTAGTTGCAAGGAAACCGGCTGTTCCCAGATTCATCCACCACTAAAGCTGACTGCCTGTGGAATTCTGACTGAATTAACCTGACAATCGCAGTGAAACTCAAGAAACCAAATTTCAGCTGAGGCACCCAAAACAAAGACAATAGCCAGAATTGGAGCACACCAACAGCTGTGCCCTGTTTGAAAAAGACCATTCCTCAGGTGCCCTGAACTCTATATTGCAGCCTCAAAACCAAAGCTCACATCAGAAAATTCATTACAAACCATGATAAATTAGGGAAATGTGAAAAAGCCAAAGAAATGCAAGAGTCCTTTGTGATATTTGGCTGGAATTAGACACAAAGAAACTGGCTGTTTCCAGATTCATCCCCCCCTTCCACAGACTGACTTTGGAATTCTGATTGAATTCACCTCAAAATCGCACTCACACTCATTTGGGAGGGAATTAGAATCTGTCCCCTCAGCAGAAGCGTTCCATGTCATTTTCCAAAACACAGAAACTCATCTTGGTCGTGTTGCCTGTAGATTTCTAATCCTGAATGGGCCATGCGCTGTGTTGTTTTTTTTTTTTCTTTCTTTCATAATGGCTACTCTCCAAAATCTTGCTTGTATTGCATCAGAATACAAAATTTGGGAATAAGAAGGCAAAACCGACTCAGACCCAGAAAACATTTAGGAAATTGGCACTCAAGAAACCACAAATCGGCTGAGGCACCCAAAACAATGACAGCAAGCCAGAAGTGGAGCAAGCCAACAGCTGTGCCCTGATTGAAAAAGAACCTTCCTCTTGTGCCCTGAACTCAATATGCCAGCCTCAAAACCAAAGCTCACATCAGAAAATTCATTACAAACCATGATAAATAAGGGAAATGTGAAAAAGCCAAAGAAATGCAAGAGTCCTTTGTGATATTTGGCAGGATTTAGACACAAAGAAACTGGCTGTTTCCAGATTCATCCCCCCCTTCCACAGACTGACTTTGGAATTCTGATTGAATTCACCTCAAAATCGCTCTCACACTCCATTTGGAGGGAATTAGAATCTGTCCCCTCAGCAGAAGCGTTCCATGTCATTTTCCAAAACACAGAATCTCATCGTGGTTGTGTTGCCTATGGATTTCTAATCCTGAAAGGTCAATTTGCTCTGTTTTTTTTTTTTTCTTTCATAATGGCTACTCTCCAAAATCTTGCTTGTACTGCATCAGAATACAAAATTTGGGAAGGAAGAAGGCAAAACCAACTCAGGCCCAGAAAACATTTAGGAAATTGCCACTCAAGAAACCAAGTCAGCTGAGGCACCCACAACAATGACAGCAAGCCATAATTGGAGCAAGCCAACAGCTGTACCCTGTTTGAAAAA
Source organism: Oryctolagus cuniculus (assembly GCF_964237555.1). Classification (NCBI taxonomy): domain Eukaryota; kingdom Metazoa; phylum Chordata; class Mammalia; order Lagomorpha; family Leporidae; genus Oryctolagus; species Oryctolagus cuniculus. Next base: position 27,567 of record NW_027208333.1, read on the forward strand.
GAACCTTCCTCTTTTACCCTGAACTCAATATGCCAGCCTCAGAACCAAAGCTCACATCAGAAAATTCATTACAAACCATGATAAATAAGAAAAAGGAGAAAAAAGACAAAGAAATGCAAGAATCCGTAATGATATCGGGCTTGATATAGTCGCAAGGAAACCGGCTGCTCCCGGATTCATCCACCCCTCCAGCTGACTGCCTATGGAATTTTGACTGAATTAACCTCAAAATAGCAGTGAAACTCATTTTGGAGACAATTAATATTTGTCACCTCAGCTAAAGTGTTCCATTTTATTTTGCAAAACACAAAAACTCACCTTGGTCGTGTTACCTGTAGATTTCTAAACTTCAAATGCCTATTTGTTGTGTTTTTTATTTCATAATGGCTACTCTGACCAAACTCTTGTTTGTATGGCGTCAGAATACAAAATTTGGGAAGGAAGAAGGGAAAAACAACTCAGACCTAAAAAACATTTAGCAAATTGCCACTCAAGAAACCACAAATCAGCTGAGGATCCCAAACAATGAAAGCAAGCCAGAATTGAGGCAGGCCAATAGCTGTGCCCTGTTTGAAACAGAACATTCCTCTTGCTCCCTGAACTCCATTTTGCAGCCTCAAAACCAAAGCTCATATCAGAAAATTCATTACAAACCATGATAAATAAGAAAAAGGAGAAAAAAGCCAAAGAAATGCAAGAATCCGTAATGTTATTGGGCTTGATTTAGTCACATGGAAGCCGGCTGTTCGCGGATTCATTCACCCCTCCAGTTGACTGCCTGTGGAATTCTGACTGAATTAACCTGAAAATCACAGTGAAACTCAGTTTGGAGGCAATTAATATCTGTCACCTCAGCCAAAGTGTTCCATTTGATTTTCCAAAACACAAATCTCACCTTGGTCGTGTTACCTGTAGATTTCTAAGCTTCAAACGCCTATTTGTTTTGTTTTTCTATTTCATAATGGCTACTCTGCCGAAACTCTTGTTTGTATGGCGTCAGAATACAAAATTTGGGTAGGAAGAAGGCAAAACCAACTCAGACCCAGAAAACATTTAGGAAATTGCCGCTCACAAACCACATATCGGCTGAGGCACCCAAAACAATGACAGCAAGCCAGAATTGGAGCAGGCCAACTGCTGTGCCCTGTTTGAAAAAGACCATTCCCCCGGTGCTCTGAACTCCATATTGCAGCCATAAAACCAAAGCTCACATGAGAAAATTCATTACAAACCATGATAAATAGGAAATCAGAGAAAAAAGCCAAAGAAATGCAAGAATCCATAATGACATTTGGCCTTATTAGTCACAAGGAAACCGGCTGTAGCTGGATTCATCCTCTGCTCCAGCTGACTGCCTGTGTAATTCTGACTGAATTCACCTGAAAATCGCAGTGAAACTCAGTTTGGAGGCAATTAATATCTGTCACCTCAGACCATTTTATTATCCAAAACACATGACCTCACCTTGGTCGTGTTACCTGTAGATTTCTAAGCTTCAAACGCCTATATGCTATGTTTTTCATTACAAAATGGCTACTCTGCAAAAACTCTTGTTTGTATTGCGTCAGAATACAAAATTTGGGAAGGAAGAAGGTAAAATCAACTCAGACCCAGAAAACATGTAGGAAATTGCCGCTCAAGAAACCACAAATCGGCTGAGGCACTCAAAGCAATGACAGCAAGCCAGAATTAGAGCAGACTAACAGCTGTGCCCTGATTGGAAAAGACCATTCCCCCGGTGCCCTGAACTCCATATTGCAGCCTCATAACCAAAGCTGACATCACAAAATTCATTACAAACCATGATAAATAAGAAAAATGCGAAAAAGCCAAAGAAATGCAAGAATCCATAATGATATTGGGCTTGATTTAGTCGCAAGGAAACAGGCTGTTCCCGGATTCATCCACCCCTCCAGCTGACTGCCTGTGGAATTCTGACTGAATTAACCTGAAAATCGCAGTGAAACTCAGTTTGGAGGCAATTAATATCTGTCACCTCAGCCAAAGTGTTCCATTTTATTTTCCAAAACACAAAAACTCACCTTGGTCATGTTACCTGTAGATTTCTAAGCTTCAAATGCCTATTTGTTGTGTTTTTTATTTCATAATAGCTACTATGCCCAAACTCTTGTTTGTATGGCGTCAGAATACAAAATTTGGGAAGGAAGAAGGCAAAACCAACTCAGACCCAGAAAACATTTAGGAAATTGCCACTCAAGAAACCAGAAATCGGCTGAGGCATCCAAAACAATGACAGCAAGCCATAATTGGAGCAAGCCAACAGCGGTACCCTGTTTGAAAAAGAACCTTCCTCTTTTACCCTGAACTCAATATGCCAGCCTCAGAACCAAAGCTCACATCAGAAAATTCATTACAAACCATGATAAATAAGAAAAATGAGAAAATAGCCAAAGAAATGCAAGAATCTGTAATGATATCGGGCTTGATATAGTTGCAAGGAAACCGGCTGTTCCCGGATTCATCCACCCATCCAGTTGACTGCCTATGGAATTCTGACTGAATTAACCTCAAAATAGCAGTGAAACTCATATAGGAGACAATTAATATCTGTCACCTCAGCTAAAGTGTTCCATTTTATTTTGCAAAACACAAAAACTCACCTTGGTCGTGTTACCTGTAGATTTCTAAGCTTCAAACACCTATTTCTTGTGTTTTTTATTTCATAATGGCTATTCTACCCAAACTCTTGTTTGTATGGCGTCAGAATACAAAATTTGGGAAGGAAGAAGGCAAAACCAACTCAGACCCAGAAAACATTTCGCAAATTGCCACTCAAGAAACCACAAATCAGCTGAGGATCCCAAAACAATGAAAGCAAGCCAGAATTGGGGCAGGCCAATAGCTGTGCCCTGTTTGAAACAGAACCTTCCTCTTGCTCCCTGAACTCCATTTTGCAGCCTCAAAACCAAAGCTCACATCAGAAAATTCATTACAAACCATGATAAATAAGAAAAAGGAGAAAAAAGCCAAAGAAATGCAAGAATCCGTAATGTTATTTGGCTTGATTTAGTCACATGGAAGCCGGCTGTTCGCGGATTCATTCACCCCTCCAGTTGACTGCCTGTGGAATTCTGACTGAATTCACCTGAAAATCGCAGTGAAACTCAGTTTGGAGGCAATTAATATCTGTCACCTCAGCCAAAGTGTTCCATTTGATTTTGCAAAACACAAATCTCACCTTGGTCGTGTTACCTGTAGATTTCTAAGCTTCAAACGCCTATTTGTTGTGTTTTTCATTTCATAATGGCTACTATGCCCAAACTCTTGTTTGTTTGGCGTCAGAATACAAAATTTGGGAAGGAAGAAGGCAAAACCAACTCAGACCCAGAAAACATTTAGGAAATTGCCACTCAAGAAACCAAGTCAGCTGAGGCATGCAAAACAATGACAGCAAGCCAGAATTGGAGCAAGCCAACAGCTGTGCCCTGTTTGAAAAAGAACCTTCCTCTTCTGCCCAGAACTCAATATGCCAGCCTCAGAACCAAAGCTCACATCAGAACATTCATTACAAACCATGATAAATAAGAAAAAGGAGAAAAAAGCAAAAGAAATGCAAGAATCCATAATGATATTGGGCTTGATTTAGTCGCAAGGAAACAGGCTGTTCCCGGATTCATCCACCCCTCCAGCTGACTGCCTGTGGAATTCTGACTGAATTAACCTGAAAATCGCAGTGAAACTCAGTTTGGAGGCAATTAATATCTGTCACCTCAGCCAAAGTGTTCCATTTGATTTTGCAAAACACAAATCTCACCTTGGTCGTGTTACCTGTAGATTTCTAAGCTTCAAACCCCTTTTGTTGAGTTTTTCTATTTCATAATGCCTACTCTGCCGAAACTCTTATTTGTGTGGCGTCAGCATACAAAATTTGGGAAGGAAGAAGGCAAAACCAACTCAGACCCAGAAAACATTTAGGAAATTGCCACTCACAAACCACATATCGGCTGAGGCACCCAAAACAATGACAGCAAGCCAGAATTGGAGCAGGTCAACAGCTGTGCCCTGTTTGAAAAAGACCATTCCCCCGGTGCCCTAAACTCCATATTGCAGCCACAAAACCAAAGTTCACATCAGAAAATTCATTACAACCCATGATAAATAGGAAATCAGAGAAAAAAGCCAAAGAAATGCAAGAATCCATAATGACATTTGGCCTTATTAGTCACAAGGAAACCAGCTGTTCCCGGATTCATCCTCTGCTCCAGCTGACTGCTGTGGAATTCTGACTGAATTAACCTGAAAATCGCAGTGAAACTCAGTTTGGAGGCAATTACTATCTGTCACCTCAGCCAAAGTGTTCCATTTTATTTTCCAAAACACAAAAACTCACCTTGGTCATGTTACCTGTAGATTTCTAACATTCAAACGCCTATTTGTTGTGTTTTTTATTTCATAATGGCTACTCTGCCCAAACTGTTGTTTGTATGGCGTCAGAATACAAAATTTGAGAAGGAAGAGGGCAAAACCAACTCAGACCCCGAAAACATTTAGGAAATTGCTGCTCAGAATCCACAAATCGGCTGAGGCACCCAAAACAATGACAGCAAGCCAGAATTGAAGCAGGCCAACAGCTGTGCCCTGTTTGAAAAAGACCATTACTCTGGTGCCCTGAACTCCATATTGCAGCCTCAAAACCAAAGCTCACATCAGAAAATTCATTACAATCCATGATAAATAAGAAAACATAGAAAAAATCCAAAGAAATGCAAGAATCCATAATGACATTTGGCCTGAATAGTCACAAGGAAACCGGCTGTTCCCGGATTCATCCACACCTCCAGCTGACAGCCTGTGGAATTCTGACTGAATTAACCTGAAAATCGCATTGAAACTCAGTTTGGAGGCAATTAATATCTGTCACCTCAGCCAAAGTGTTCCATTTTATTTTCCAAAACACAAAAAATCACCTTGGTCATGTTACCTGTAGATTTCTAAGCTTCAAACGCCTATTTGTTGTGTTTTTTATTTCATAATGGCTACTCTGCCCAAACTCTTGTTTGTTTGGCATCAGAATACAAAATTTCAGAAGGAAGAAGGCAAAACCAACTCAGACCCAGAAAATATTCAGGAAATTGCCGCTCAAGAAACCAAAAGTTAGCTGAGGCAACCAAAGCAATGACAGCAAGCCAGAATTAGAGCAAGCCAACAGCTGTGCCCTGTTTGAAAAAGAACCTTCCTCTTCTGCCCTGAACTCAATATGCCAGCCTCAGAACCAAAGCTCACATCAGAAAATTCATTACAAACCATGATAAATAAGAAAAAGGAGAAAAAAGAAAAGAAAAGCAAGAATCCATAATGATATTGGGCTTGATTCAGTCACAAGGAAACCGGCTGTTTCCGGAATCATCTGCCCCTCCAGTTGACTGCCTGTGTAATTCTGACTGAATTAACCTGAAAATCGCAGTGAAACTCACTTTGGAGGCAATTAATATCTGTCACCTCAGCCAAAGTGTTCCATTTGATTTTGCAAAACACAAATCTCACCTTGGTCGTGTTACCTGTAGATTTCTAAGCTTCAAACGCCTATTTGTTGTGTTTTTCTATTTCATAATGGCTACTCTGCCGAAACTCTTGTTTGTATGGCGTCAGAATACAAAATTTGGGTAGGAAGAAGGCAAAACCAACTCAGACCCAGAAAACATTTAGGAAATTGCCGCTCACAAACCACATATCGGCTGAGGCACCCAAAACAATGACAGCAAGCCAGAATTGGAGCAGGCCAACTGCTGTGCCCTGTTTGAAAAAGACCATTCCCCCGGTGCTCTGAACTCCATATTGCAGCCATAAAACCAAAGCTCACATGAGAAAATTCATTACAAACCATGATAAATAGGAAATCAGAGAAAAAAGCCAAAGAAATGCAAGAATCCATAATGACATTTGGCCTTATTAGTCACAAGGAAACCGGCTGTAGGTGGATTCATCCTCTGCTCCAGCTCACTGCCTGTGGAATTCTGACTGAATTAACCTGAAAATCGCAGTGAAACTCAGTTTGGAGGCAATTAATATCTGTCACCTCAGCCAAAGTGTTCCATTTTATTTTCCAAAACACAAAAACTCACCTTGGTTATGTTACCTGTAGATTTTGTAGGTTTAAATGCCTTTTTGTTGTGTTTTTTATTTCATAATAGCTACTCTGCCCAAACTCTTATTTGTATGGCGTCAGAATACAAAATTTGGGAAGGAAGAAGACAAAACCAACTCAGACCCAGAAAACATTTAGGAAATTGCCACTCAAGAAACCAAGTCAGCTGAGGCACCCACAACAATGACAGCAAGCCATAACTGGAGCATGCCAACAGCGGTACCCTGTTTGAAAAAGAACCTTCCTCTTTTACCATGAACTCAATATGCCAGCCTCAGAACCAAAGCTCACATCAGAAAATTCATTACAAACCATGATAAATAAGAAAAATGAGAAAAAAGCCAAAGAAATGCAAGAATCTGTAATGATATCGGGCTTGATATAGTCGCAAGGAAACCGGCTGTTCCCGGATTCATCCACAGCTCCAGCTGACAGCCTGTGGAATTCTGACTGAATTAACCTCAAAATAGCAGTGAAACTCAGTTTGGAGGCAATTAATATCTGTCACCTCAGCTAAAGTGTTCCATTTTATTTTGCAAAACACAGAAACTCACTTTGGTCATGTTACTGGTAGATTTTGAAGGTTTAAACGCCTATTTGTTGTGTTTTTTATTTCATAGTGGCTACTCTGCTGAAACTCTTGTTTCTATGGCATCAGAATACATAATTTGGGAAGGAAGAAGGCAAAACCAACTCAGACCCAGAAAACATTTAGGAAATTGCCACTCAAGAAACCAAAAGTTAGCTGAGTCACCCAAAACAATGATAGCAAGCCAGAATTGGAGCAAGCCAACAGCTGTACCCTGATTGAAAAAGAACCTTCCTCTTGTGCCCTGAACTCCATATTGCAGCCTCAAAACCAAAGCTCACATCAGAAAATTCATTACAAACCATAAAAAATAAGAAAAATGAGAAAAAATCAAGGAAATGCAAGAATCCATAATATTGGGCTTGATTCAGTCGCAAGGAAACCGGCTGTTCCCGGATTCATCCAGCCCTCCAGCTGACTGCCTGTGGATTTCTAACTGAATTAACCTGAAAATCACAGTGAAACTCCGTTTGGAGGCAATTACTATCTGTCACCTCAGCCAAAGTGTTCCATTTTATTTTCCAAAACACAAAAACTCACCTTGGTCATGTTACCTGTAGATTTCTAAGCTTCAAACGCCTATTTGTTGTGTTTTTTATTTCATAATGGCTATTCTGCCCAAACTCTTGTTTGTATGGCAGCAGAAAAGAAAATTTGGATACGAAGACGGTAAAACCAACTCAGACTCAGAAAACATTTAAAAAATTGCCACTCAAGAAACCAAAATCAGCTGAGGCACCCAAAACAATGAAGGCAAGCCAGAATTGGAGCAAGCCACAGCGGTACCCTGTTTAAAATGACCATACTTCCAGTGCCGTGAACTCCATACTGCAGCCTCAAAACCAAAGCTCACATCAGAAAATTCATTACAAACCATGATAAATAAGAAAACATAGAAAAAAGCCAAAGAAATGCAAGAATTCATAATGATATTGGGCTTGATTCAGTCGCAAGGAAACCGGCTATTCCCAGATTCATCCACCCCTCCAGCTGACTGCCTGTGCAATTCTGACTGAGTTAACCTGAAAATCGCAGTGAAACTCAGTTTGGAGGCAATTAATATCTGTCACCTCAGCCAAAGTGTTCCATTTGATTTTCCAAAACACAAAAACTCCCCTTGGTCATGTTACCTGTAGATTTATAAGCTTCAAAATCCTATTTGCTGTGTTTTTTATGTCATAATGGCTACTCTCCCCAAACTCTTGTTTGTAGAAATCAGAATACAAAATTTGGGAAGGTAGAAGGCAAAACCAACTCAGACGCAGAACACATGTAGGAAATTGCAGCTCAGGAAACCACAAATCGGCTGAGGCTCAAAACAATGACAGCAAGCCAGAATTGGAGCAGGCCAACAGCTTTGCCCTGTTTAAAAGGTCCATTCCCCCGGTGCCCTGAACTCCATATTGCAGCCTCAAAACCAAAGCTGACATCAGAAAATTCATTACAACCCATGATAAATAAGAAAAAGGAGAAAAAAGCCAAAGAAATGCAAGAATCAATAATGATATTGGGCTTGATTTAGTTGCAAGGAAACTGGCTGTTCCCAGATTCATCCACCCCTCCAGCTGACTGCCTGTGGAATTCTGACTGAATTCACCTGAATATCGAAGTGAAACTCAGTTTGGAGGCAATTAATGTCTGTCACCTCAGCCAAAGTGTTCCATTTTTTTTTCCAAAACACAAAAACTCACCTTGGTAATGTTACCTGTAGATTTCTAAGCTTCAAATGCCTATTTGTTGTGGTTTTTATTTCATAATTGCTACTCTGTCCAAACTCTTGTTTGTGTTGCCTCAGAATACAAAATTAGGGAAGGAAGAAGGAAAAACCAACTCAGATGCACAAAACATTTAGGAAATTGCCGCTCAAGAAACCACAAATTAGCTGAGGTATCGAAAACAATGACAGCAAGCCAGAATTGGAGCAAGACAACAGCTGTGCCCTGATTGAAATAGAACCTTCCTCTTGTGCCATGAACTGCATATTGCAGCCTCATAACCAAAGCTGACATCACAAAATTCATTACAAACCATGATAAATAAGAAAAATGCGAAAAATCCAAAGAAATGCAAGAATCCATAATGATATTGGGCTTGATTTAGTCGCAAGGAAACTGGCTGTTCCCAGATACATCCACCCCTCCAGCTGACAGCCTGTGGAATTCTGAGTGAATTAACCGGAGAAACACAGTGAAACTCAGTTTGGAGGCAATTAATATCTGTCACCTCAGCCAAAGTGTTCCATTTGATTTTCCAAAACACAAAACCTCACCTTGGTCGTGTTACCTGTAGATTTCAAAGCTTCAAATGCCTATTTGTTGTGTTTTTATTTCATAATGGCTACTCTCCCCAAACTCTTGTTTGTATGGCATCAGAATACAACATTTGGGAAGGAAGAAGGCAAACCCAATTCAGACCCAGAAAACATTTAGGAAATTGCCGCTCAAGAAACTAAAAGTCAGCTGAGGCACCCAAAACAATGACAGCAAGCCAGAATTGGAGCAGGCCAACAGCTGTGCCCTGTTTGAAAAAGACCATTCCTCCGTTACCCTGAACTCCATATTGCAGCCTCAAAACCAAAGCTCACATCAGAAAATTCATTACAAACCATGATAAATAATGGAAATGTGAAAAAGCCAAAGAAATGCAAGAGTCCTTTGTGATACTTGGTGGGATTAGACAAAAGGAACCTGGCTGTTTCCAGATTCATCCCCCCATCCACAGACTGACTTTGGACTTCTGATTGAATTCACCTCAAAATCCCACTCACATTCAATTTGGATGAATTAGTATCTCTCCCCTCAGCAGAAGGATTCCATATCATTTTCCAAACCACAGAAACTCATCTTGGTCATGTTGCCTGTAGATTTCTAATCCTGAAAGGCCAATTTGCTGTGTTTTTTGTTTTCTTTCATAATGGCTACTCTGTCCACAATCTTGCTTGTATTGCATGAGAATACACAATTTGGGTATGAAGAAGGGAAAACCAACTCAGATCCAGAAAATATTCAGCAAACTGACCCTCAAGAAACCAAAAGTCAGCTGAGGCACCCAACAATGACAGCAAGCCAGAATTGGAGCAAGCCAACAACTGTGCCCCAATTGAAAAAGAACCATTCTCTTGTGCCATGAACTCCATACTGCAGCCTCAAAACCAAAGCTCACATCAGAAAATTCATTACAAACCATGATAAATAAGGGAAATGTGAAAAAGCCAAAGAAATGCAAGAGTCCTTTGTGATATTTGGCTGGATTTAGACACAAGGAAACTGGCTGTTTCAGGATTCATCCCATCCTTAAACAGACTGACTTTGGAATTCTGATTGAATTCACCTCAAAATTGCACTCACACTCAATTTGGAGGAAATTAGTATCTGTCCCCTCGGCAGAAGGAGTCCAAGTCAATTTCCAAAACACAGAAACTCATCTTGATTGTGTTGCCTGTACAGTTCTAAACATGAAAGGCCAATTTGCTTCGTTTTTTTTTTTTCTTTCATAATGGCTACTCTGTCAAAATCTTGCTTGTATTGCATCAGAATACAAAATTTGGGAATAAGAATGAAAAACTAACTCAGACCCAGAAAACATTTAGGATATTGCCACTCAAGAATCCACAAATCAGCTGAGGCACCCAAAACAATGACAGCAAGCCAGAATTGGAGCAGGCCAACAGCTGTGCCCTGATTGAAAAACAACCTTCCTCTGGTGCCCTGAACTGAATATGCCAGCTTAAAACCAAAGCTCACATCAGAAAACTCATTACAAACCATGATACATAAGAAAAATGAGAAAAAAGCCAAAGAAACGCAAGAATCCATAATGATATTGGGCTTGATTTAGTCAAAAGGAAACCGGCTATTCCCAGATTCATCCACCCCTCCAGCTGACTGCCTGTGGAATTCTGACGGAATTATCCAGAAAATCGCAGGGAAACTCAGTTTGGAGGCAATTAATATCTGTCACCTCAGCCAAAGTGTCCCATTTTATTTTCCAAAACACAAAAACTCACCTTGGTCGTATTACCTGTGGATTTCTAAGCTTCAAACGCCTATTTATTGTGTTTTTTTTTTATGGCAAAATGGCAAGTCTGTCCAAACTCTTGTTTGTATTGGGTCAGAATACAAAATTTTTGAAGGAAGAAGGAAAACCAACTCAGACGAACAAAACATTTAGGAAATTGATGCTCAAGAAACCTCAAATCGGCGGAGGCAACCAAAACAATGACAGTAAACCAGAATTGGAGTAACACAGCAGCTGTGCCCTGATTGAATAAGAACCTTCCTCTTGTGCCCTGAACTCCATATGCCAGCCTCAAAACCGAAGCTCACATCAGAAAATTCATTACAAACCATGATAAATCAGAAATATGAGACAAAAGCCAAAGAAATGCAAGAATCCATAATGATGTTGGGCTGGATTTAGTTTCAAGGAAACCGGCTGTTCCCAGATTCATCCACCCCTCCAGCTGACTGCCTGTGGAATTCTGACTGAATTAACCGGAAAATCGCAGTGAAACTCAGTTTGGAGGCAATTAATATATGTCACCTCAGCCAAACTGTTCCATTTGATTTTCCAAAACACAAAAACTCACCTTGGTCATGTTACCTCTGGATTTCTAAGCTTCAAAACCTATTTGTTGTGTTTTTTATTTCATAATGGCCACTCTGCCCAAACTCTTGTTTGTATTGCGTCAGAATACAAAATTTGGGAAGGAAGAAGGCAAAACCAACTCAGACCCAGAAAACTTTTAGGAAATTGCTGCTCAAAAAACCTCAAATTGGCGGAGGCACCCAAAACAATGACAGCAAGCCAGAATTGGAGCAGGCCAACAGCTGTGCTCTGTTTGAAAAAGACCGTTCCCCCGGTGCCCTGAACTCCATATTACAGCCTCAAAACCAAAGCTCACATCAGAAAATTCATTACAAACCATGATAAATAAGAAAAATGAGAAAAAAGCCAAAGAAATCAAGAATCCATAATGATATTGGGCTTCATTTAGTCGCAAGAAAACGGGCTGTTCCCGGATTCAACCACCCCTCCTGCTGACTGCCTGTGGAATTCTGACTGAATTAACCTGAAAATCACAGTGAAACTCAGTTTGGAGGCAATTACTATCTGTCACCTCAGCCAAAGTGTTCCATTAGATTTTCCAAAACACAAAAATCACCTTGGTCGTGTTACCTGTAGATTTTGAAGGTTTAAACGCCTATTTGTTGTGTTTTTTATTTCATAGTGGCTACTCTGCTGAAACTCTTGTTTGTATGGCATCAGAATACAAAATTTGGGAAGGAAGAAGGCAAAACCAACTCCGACCAAGAAAACATTTAGGAAATTGCCGCTCAAGAAACCAAATGTCAGCTGAGGCACCCAAAACAAGGACAGCAAGCCAGAATTGGAGCAAGCCAACAGCTGTGCCCTGATTGAAAAAGAACCTTCCTCTTGTGCCCTGAACTCAATATGCCAGCCTCAAAACCAAAGCTCACATCAGAAAATTCATTACAAACCATGATAAATAAGAAAAATGAGAAAAAAGCCAAAGAAATGCAGGAGTTCTTAGTGATATTGGGCTTCATTTATTCCCATGTAAACTGCTGTTTGCAGATTCTTCCACACCTTCCAGCTGAGTGAATGTGTATTCTGACTGAATTAACCTGGAAATCGCAGTGAAACTCACTTTGGAGGGAATTAGAAATTGTCCCCTCAGCAGAAGTGTTCCATGACACTTTCTAAAACACAAAAACTCACCTTGGTCGTGTTACCTATCGATTTCTAAGCTTCAAATGCGTAATGTTGTGTTTTTAATTTCATAATGGCTACTCTGTCCAAACTCTTGTTTGTATTGCCTCAGAAAATTTGGGAAGGAAGAAGGCAAAACCAACTCAGACCCAGAAAACATTCAGAAAATGTGGATCAAAAAAGAACAACGCTGAGGCACCCAAAACCTTTAAAGCAAGACAGAATTGTAGCAAACCAATGGCTGTGCCCTGATTGAAACAGAACCTTCCTCTTATGCCCTGAACCCAATATGCCAGCATCAAAACCAAAGCTCACATCAGAAAATTCATTACAAACCATGATAAAAAGAAAAATGAGAAAATAGCCAAGGAAATGCAAGAATCCATAATGATATTGGGCTTGATTCAGTCACAACGAAACCGGCTGTTCCCAGATCCATCCACCCTTCCAGCTGACTGCCTGTGGACTTCTGAATGAATTAACCGGAAAATCGCAGTGAAACTCAGTTTGGAGACTATTAATATCTGTCACCTCAGCCAAAGTGTTCCATTTTATTTTCCAAAACACAAAAACTCACCTTAGTCGTGTTACCTGTAGATTTCTAAGCTTCAAACGCCTATTTGTTGTGCTTTTAATTTCATAATGGCTACTCTGTCTAAACTCTTGTTTATATTTCTTCAGAATACAAAATTTGGGAAGGAAGAAGGCAAAACCAACTCAGAACCAGTAAACATTTAGGAAATTGCCACTGAGGAAACGACAAATTGGCTGAGGCACCCAAACCAATGACAGCAAGCCAGAATTGGAGCAAGGCAACAGCTGTGCCCTGATTAAAAAAGACCATTCCTCAGGTTCCCTGAACTCCATATTGCAGCCTCAAAACCAAAGAACACATCAGCAAATTCATTACAAACCATGATAAATAAGAAAAATGAGAAAATAGACAAAGACATGCAAGAATCCATAATGATATTGGGCTGGATTTAGTCGCAAGGAAACCGGCTGTTCCCGGATTCATCCACCCCTCCAGCTGACTGCCTGTAGAATTCTCACTGAATTCACCTCAAAATCACAGTGAAACTCAGTTTGGAGGCAATTAATATCTGTCACCTCAGCCAAAGTCTTCCATTTCATTTTCCAAAACACAAAACCTCACCTTGGTTGAGTTACCTGTAGATTTCTAAGCTTCTAACGCCTATTTGTTGTGTTTTTTATTTCATAATGGCTACTCTGCCCAAACTCTTGTTTGTATGGCGTCAGAATACAAAATTTGGGAAGAAGGCAAAACCAACTCAGACCCAGAAAACATTTAGGAAATTGCCGCTCAAGTAACCAAAAGTCAGCTGAGGCACCCAAAACAAGGACAGCAAGCCAGAATTGGAGCAAGCCAACAGCTGTGCCCTGATTGAAAAAGAACCTTCCTCTTGTGCCCTGAACTCAATATGCCAGCCTCAAAACTAAAGCTCACATCAGAAATTTCATTACAAACAATGATAAATAATGGAAATGTGAAAAAGCCAAAGAAATGCAAGAGTCCTTTGTGATATTTGGCTGGATTTAGACAGAAGGAAACTGGCTGTTTAAAGATTCATCCCCCCCTTCCACAGACTGAGTTTGGAATTCTGACTCAATTCACCTCAAAATCGCACTCACACTCAATTTGGAGGGAATTACTATCTGTCCCCTCAGCAGAAGTGTTCCATGTCATTTTCCAAAACACAGAAACTCATCTTGCTCATGTTGCCTGTAGATTTCTAATCCTGAAAGGGTAATTTGGTGTGTTTTTTTTTTTTCTTTCATAATGGCTACTCTGTCCAAAATCTTGCTTGTATTGCATCAGAATACAAAATTTGGGAATAAGAAGGCAAAACCAACTCAGACCCAGAAAACATTTAGGAAATTACCACTCAAGAATCCACAAATTGGCTGAGGGACACAAAAAAACGACAGCAAGCCAGAAGTGGAGCAAGCCAACAGCTGAGCCCTGTTTGAAAAAGACCATTCCTCTGGTGCCCTGAACTCAATATGCCAGCCTCAAAACCAAAGATCACACAAGAAAATTCATTACAAACCATGATGAATAAGAAAAATGAGAAAAAAGCCGAAGAAATGCAAGAATCCATAATGATATTGGGCTTGATTTAGTCTCAAGGAAACCGGCTGTTCCCGGATTCATCCAAACCTAAAGCTGACTGCCTGTAGACTTCTGACTAAATTAACCTGAAATTCCCAGTGAAACTCAGTTTGGAGGCAATATATAACTGTCACCTCAGCCAAAGTGTTCCATTTTATTTTCCAAAACACAAAAACTCACCTTGTTCGTGTTACCTGTAGATTTATAAGCTTCAAATGCCTATGTGTTGTGTTTTTTATTTCATAATGGCTACTCTGTCCAAACTCTTGTTTGTATTGCGTCAGAATACAAAATTTGGGGAGGAAGAAGGCAAAACCAACTCAGACCCAGAAAACATTTAGGAAATTGCTGCTCAAGAAACCTCAAATCGGCTGGGGCACCTAAACCAATGACAGCAAGCCAGAATTGGAGCAAGCCTACAGCTGTGCCCTGATTGAAAAAGAACCATTCTCTTGTGCACTGAACTCCATATTGCAGCCTCAAAACCAAAGAACACATCAGCAAATTCATTACAAACCATGATAAATAAGAAAAATGAGAAAATAGACAAAGACATGCAAGAATCCATAATGATATTGGGCTAGATTTAGTCGCAAGGAAACCGGCTGTTCCCGGATTCATCCACCCCTCCAGCTGACTGCCTGTGGAATTCTCACTGAATTCACCTGAAAATCACAGTGAAACTCAGTTTGGAGGCAATTAATATCTGTCACCTCAGCCAAAGTCTTCCATTTCATTTTCCAAAACACAAAACCTCACCTTGGTTGAGTTACCTGTAGATTTCTAAGCTTCTAACGCCTATTTGTTGTGTTTTTTATTTCATAATGGCTACTCTGCCCAAACTCTTGTTTGTATGGCGTCAGAATACAAAATTTGGGAAGAAGGCAAAACCAACTCAGACCCAGAAAACATTTAGGAAATTGCCGCTCAAGTAACCAAAAGTCAGCTGAGGCACCCAAAACAAGGACAGCAAGCCAGAATTGGAGCAAGCCAACAGCTGTGCCCTGATTGAAAAAGAACCTTCCTCTTGTGCCCTGAACTCAATATGCCAGCCTCAAAACTAAAGCTCACATCAGAAATTTCATTACAAACAATGATAAATAATGGAAATGTGAAAAAGCCAAAGAAATGCAAGAGTCCTTTGTGATATTTGGCTGGATTTAGACAGAAGGAAACTGGCTGTTTAAAGATTCATCCCCCCCTTCCACAGACTGAGTTTGGAATTCTGACTCAATTCACCTCAAAATCGCACTCACACTCAATTTGGAGGGAATTACTATCTGTCCCCTCAGCAGAAGTGTTCCATGTCATTTTCCAAAACACAGAAACTCATCTTGCTCATGTTGCCTGTAGATTTCTAATCCTGAAAGGGTAATTTGGTGTGTTTTTTTTTTTTTCTTTCATAATGGCTACTCTGTCCAAAATCTTGCTTGTATTGCATCAGAATACAAAATTTGGGAATAAGAAGGCAAAACCAACTCAGACCCAGAAAACATTTAGGAAATTACCACTCAAGAATCCACAAATTGGCTGAGGGACACAAAAAAACGACAGCAAGCCAGAAGTGGAGCAAGCCAACAGCTGAGCCCTGTTTGAAAAAGACCATTCCTCTGGTGCCCTGAACTCAATATGCCAGCCTCAAAACCAAAGATCACACAAGAAAATTCATTACAAACCATGATGAATAAGAAAAATGAGAAAAAAGCCGAAGAAATGCAAGAATCCATAATGATATTGGGCTTGATTTAGTCTCAAGGAAACCGGCTGTTCCCGGATTCATCCAAACCTAAAGCTGACTGCCTGTAGACTTCTGACTAAATTAACCTGAAATTCCCAGTGAAACTCAGTTTGGAGGCAATATATAACTGTCACCTCAGCCAAAGTGTTCCATTTTATTTTCCAAAACACAAAAACTCACCTTGTTCGTGTTAACTGTAGATTTATAAGCTTCAAATGCCTATGTGTTGTGTTTTTTATTTCATAATGGCTACTCTGTCCAAACTCTTGTTTGTATTGCGTCAGAATACAAAATTTGGGGAGGAAGAAGGCAAAACCAACTCAGACCCAGAAAACATTTAGGAAATTGCTGCTCAAGAAACCTCAAATCGGCTGGGGCACCTAAACCAATGACAGCAAGCCAGAATTGGAGCAAGCCTACAGCTGTGCCCTGATTGAAAAAGAACCATTCTCTTGTGCACTGAACTCCATATTGCAGCCTCAAAACCAAAGAACACATCAGCAAATTCATTACAAACCATGATAAATAAGAAAAATGAGAAAATAGACAAAGACATGCAAGAATCCATAATGATATTGGGCTAGATTTAGTCGCAAGGAAACCGGCTGTTCCCGGATTCATCCACCCCTCCAGCTGACTGCCTGTGGAATTCTCACTGAATTCACCTGAAAATCACAGTGAAACTCAGTTTGGAGGCAATTAATATCTGTCACCTCAGCCAAAGTCTTCCATTTCATTTTCCAAAACACAAAACCTCACCTTGGTTGAGTTACCTGTAGATTTCTAAGCTTCTAACGCCTATTTGTTGTGTTTTTTATTTCATAATGGCTACTCTGCCCAAACTCTTGTTTGTATGGCGTCAGAATACAAAATTTGGGAAGAAGGCAAAACCAACTCAGACCCAGAAAACATTTAGGAAATTGCCGCTCAAGTAACCAAAAGTCAGCTGAGGCACCCAAAACAAGGACAGCAAGCCAGAATTGGAGCAAGCCAACAGCTGTGCCCTGATTGAAAAAGAACCTTCCTCTTGTGCCCTGAACTCAATATGCCAGCCTCAAAACTAAAGCTCACATCAGAAATTTCATTACAAACAATGATAAATAATGGAAATGTGAAAAAGCCAAAGAAATGCAAGAGTCCTTTGTGATATTTGGCTGGATTTAGACAGAAGGAAACTGGCTGTTTAAAGATTCATCCCCCCCTTCCACAGACTGAGTTTGGAATTCTGACTCAATTCACCTCAAAATCGCACTCACACTCAATTTGGAGGGAATTACTATCTGTCCCCTCAGCAGAAGTGTTCCATGTCATTTTCCAAAACACAGAAACTCATCTTGCTCATGTTGCCTGTAGATTTCTAATCCTGAAAGGGTAATTTGGTGTGTTTTTTTTTTTTCTTTCATAATGGCTACTCTGTCCAAAATCTTGCTTGTATTGCATCAGAATACAAAATTTGGGAATAAGAAGGCAAAACCAACTCAGACCCAGAAAACATTTAGGAAATTACCACTCAAGAATCCACAAATTGGCTGAGGGACACAAAAAAACGACAGCAAGCCAGAAGTGGAGCAAGCCAACAGCTGAGCCCTGTTTGAAAAAGACCATTCCTCTGGTGCCCTGAACTCAATATGCCAGCCTCAAAACCAAAGATCACACAAGAAAATTCATTACAAACCATGATGAATAAGAAAAATGAGAAAAAAGCCGAAGAAATGCAAGAATCCATAATGATATTGGGCTTGATTTAGTCTCAAGGAAACCGGCTGTTCCCGGATTCATCCAAACCTAAAGCTGACTGCCTGTAGACTTCTGACTAAATTAACCTGAAATTCCCAGTGAAACTCAGTTTGGAGGCAATATATAACTGTCACCTCAGCCAAAGTGTTCCATTTTATTTTCCAAAACACAAAAACTCACCTTGTTCGTGTTAACTGTAGATTTATAAGCTTCAAATGCCTATGTGTTGTGTTTTTTATTTCATAATGGCTACTCTGTCCAAACTCTTGTTTGTATTGCGTCAGAATACAAAATTTGGGGAGGAAGAAGGCAAAACCAACTCAGACCCAGAAAACATTTAGGAAATTGCTGCTCAAGAAACCTCAAATCGGCTGGGGCACCTAAACCAATGACAGCAAGCCAGAATTGGAGCAAGCCTACAGCTGTGCCCTGATTGAAAAAGAACCATTCTCTTGTGCACTGAACTCCATATTGCAGCCTCAAAACCAAAGAACACATCAGCAAATTCATTACAAACCATGATAAATAAGAAAAATGAGAAAATAGACAAAGACATGCAAGAATCCATAATGATATTGGGCTAGATTTAGTCGCAAGGAAACCGGCTGTTCCCGGATTCATCCACCCCTCCAGCTGACTGCCTGTGGAATTCTCACTGAATTCACCTGAAAATCACAGTGAAACTCAGTTTGGAGGCAATTAATATCTGTCACCTCAGCCAAAGTCTTCCATTTAATTTTCCAAAACACAAAACCTCACCTTGGTTGAGTTACCTGTAGATTTCTAAGCTTCTAACGCCTATTTGTTGTGTTTTTTATTTCATAATGGCTACTCTGCCCAAACTCTTGTTTGTATGGCGTCAGAATACAAAATTTGGGAAGAAGGCAAAACCAACTCAGACCCAGAAAACATTTAGGAAATTGCCGCTCAAGTAACCAAAAGTCAGCTGAGGCACCCAAAACAAGGACAGCAAGCCAGAATTGGAGCAAGCCAACAGCTGTGCCCTGATTGAAAAAGAACCTTCCTCTTGTGCCCTGAACTCAATATGCCAGCCTCAAAACTAAAGCTCACATCAGAAATTTCATTACAAACAATGATAAATAATGGAAATGTGAAAAAGCCAAAGAAATGCAAGAGTCCTTTGTGATATTTGGCTGGATTTAGACAGAAGGAAACTGGCTGTTTAAAGATTCATCCCCCCCTTCCACAGACTGAGTTTGGAATTCTGACTCAATTCACCTCAAAATCGCACTCACACTCAATTTGGAGGGAATTACTATCTGTCCCCTCAGCAGAAGTGTTCCATGTCATTTTCCAAAACACAGAAACTCATCTTGCTCATGTTGCCTGTAGATTTCTAATCCTGAAAGGGTAATTTGGTGTGTTTTTTTTTTTTCTTTCATAATGGCTACTCTGTCCAAAATCTTGCTTGTATTGCATCAGAATACAAAATTTGGGAATAAGAAGGCAAAACCAACTCAGACCCAGAAAACATTTAGGAAATTACCACTCAAGAATCCACAAATTGGCTGAGGGACACAAAAAAACGACAGCAAGCCAGAAGTGGAGCAAGCCAACAGCTGAGCCCTGTTTGAAAAAGACCATTCCTCTGGTGCCCTGAACTCAATATGCCAGCCTCAAAACCAAAGATCACACAAGAAAATTCATTACAAACCATGATGAATAAGAAAAATGAGAAAAAAGCCGAAGAAATGCAAGAATCCATAATGATATTGGGCTTGATTTAGTCTCAAGGAAACCGGCTGTTCCCGGATTCATCCAAACCTAAAGCTGACTGCCTGTAGACTTCTGACTAAATTAACCTGAAATTCCCAGTGAAACTCAGTTTGGAGGCAATATATAACTGTCACCTCAGCCAAAGTGTTCCATTTTATTTTCCAAAACACAAAAACTCACCTTGTTCGTGTTACCTGTAGATTTATAAGCTTCAAATGCCTATGTGTTGTGTTTTTTATTTCATAATGGCTACTCTGTCCAAACTCTTGTTTGTATTGCGTCAGAATACAAAATTTGGGGAGGAAGAAGGCAAAACCAACTCAGACCCAGAAAACATTTAGGAAATTGCTGCTCAAGAAACCTCAAATCGGCTGGGGCACCTAAACCAATGACAGCAAGCCAGAATTGGAGCAAGCCTACAGCTGTGCCCTGATTGAAAAAGAACCATTCTCTTGTGCACTGAACTCCATATTGCAGCCTCAAAACCAAAGCTCACATCAGAAAATTCATTATTCTGTCCAAACTCTTGTTTGTATTGCGTCAGAATACAAAATTTGGCAAGGAAGAAGGCAAAACCAACTCAGACCCAGAAAACATTTAGAAAATTGCCTCTCAAGAAACCAAACACCGCTGAGGCACCCAAAAACTTAAAACAAGATAGAATTGGAACAAGCCAACAGCTGTGCCCTGATTGAAAAAGAACCTTCCTCTAGTGCCCTGAACTCAATATGCCAGTCTCAAAACCAAAGCTCACATCAGAAAATTCATTACAAACCATGATAAATAAGAAAAATGAGAAAAAAGCCAAAGAAATGCAGGAGTTCTTAGTAATATTGGGCTTGATTTATTGCCATGTAAACGGCTGTTTCCAGATTCATCCACACCTCCCAGCTGAATGTCTGTGGTTTCTGACTGAATTAACCTGAAAATCGCAGTGAAACTCGGTTTGGAGGCAATTAATATCTGTCACCTCAGCCAAAGTGTTCCATTTTATCTTCTAAAACTCAAAAACTCACCTTAGTCTTCTTACCTGTAGATTTCAAAACTTCAAATGCCTATTTGTTTTGTTTTTTATTTCATAATGGCTACTCTGCCCAAGCTCTTGTTTGTATTGCGTCAGAATACAAAATTTGGCAAGGAAGAAGGCAAAACCGACTCAGACCCAGAAAACATTTAGGAAATTGCCACTCAAGAATCCAAAAGTCAGCGGAGGAACCCACAACAATGACAGCAAGCCAGAATTGGAGAAAGCCAACAGCTGTGCCCTGATTGAAAAAGAACCTTCCTCTTGTGCCCTGAGCTCAATATAGCAGATTCAAAACCAAAGCTCACATCAGAAAATTCATTACAAACCATGATAAATAAGAAAAATGAGAAAAAAGCCAAAGAAATGCAGGAGTTCTTAGTAATATTGGGCTTGATTTATTGCCATGTAAACGGCTGTTTCCAGATTCATCCACACCTCCCAGCTGAGTGTCTGTGGTTTCTGACTGAATTAACCTGAAAATCGCAGTGAAACTCGGTTTGGAGGCAATTAATATCTGTCACCTCAGCCAAAGTGTTCCATTTTATTTTCCAAAACTCAAAAACTCACCTTAGTCTTCTTACCTGTAGATTTCTAAGCTTCAAATGCCTATTTGTTGTGTTTTTTATTTCATCATTGCTAGTCTGTCCAAACTCTTGTTTGTATTGCGTCAGAATACAAAATTTGGCAAGGAAGAAGGCAAAACCGACTCAGACCCAGAAAACATTTAGGAAATTGCCACTCAAGAAACCAAAAGTCAGCTAAGGAACCAACAACAATGACAGCAAGCCAGAATTGGAGAAAGCCAACAGCTGTGCCCTGATTGAAAAAGAACCTTCCTCTTGTGCCCTGAACTCAATATGCCAGCCTCAAAAGCAAAGCTCACATCGGAAAATTCATTACAAACCATGATAAATAAGAAAAATGAGAAAAAAGCCAAAGAAATGCAGGAGTTCTTAGGGATATTGGGCTTGAATTATGGCCATGTAAACGGCTGTTTCCAGATTCATCCACACCTCCCAACTGAGTGTCTTTGGTTTCTGAATGAATTAACAAAAAAATCGCAGTGAAACTCGGTTTTGGAGGCAATTAATATCTGTCACCTCAGCCAGAGTGTTCAATTTTACTTTCAAAAAACACAAAAACTTACCTTGCTCGTGTTACATGTACATATATAAGCTTCAAACGCATATTTGTTGTGTTTTTTATTTCATAATGGCTACTCTGTCCAAACTCTTGTTTGTATTACGTCAGAATACAAAATTTGGGAAGGAAGAAGGCAAAACCAACTCAGACCCAGAAAACATGTAGGAAATTGCCACTAAAGAAACCAAAAACAGCTGAGGCACGCAAAACAATGACAGCAAGCCAGAATTGCAACAAGCCAACAGCTGTGTCCTGTTTGAAAAAGACCATTGATCCGGTGCCCTGAACTCAATATGCCAGCCTCAAAACCAAAGCTCACATCAGAAAATTCATTACAAACCATGATAAATCAGAAAAATGAGACAAAAGCCAAAGAAATGCACGAGTTCTTAGTGATATTTGGCTGGATTTAGACACAAGGAAACTGGCTGTTTAAAGATTCATCCCCCCCTTCCACTGACTGACTTTGGAATTCTGATTGATTTCACCTCAAAATTGCACTCACACTCAATTTGGAGGGAATTAGAATCTGTCCCCTCAGCAGAAGGGTTCCATGTCATTTTCCAAAACACAGAAACTCATCTTGATCATGTTGCCAGCAGATTTCTAATCCTGAAAGGGCAATTTCTGTGTTTTTTTTTTTCTTTCATAATGGCTACTCTGTCCAAAATCTTGCTTGTATTGCATCAGAATACAAAATATGGGAATAAGAAGGCCAAACCGACTCAGACCCAGAAAACATTTATGAAATTGCCGCTCAAGAAACCACAAATCGGCTGAGGCACCCAAAACCTTGAAAGCAAGACAGAATTGAAGCAAGCCAACAGCTGTGCCCTGATTGAAAAAGAACCTCCCTCTTGTGCCCTGAACTCAATATTGCAGCCTCAAAACCAAAGCTCACATCAGAAAATTCATTACAAACCATGATAAATAAGAAAATGGAGAAAAAGCCAAAGAAATGCAAGAATCCATAATGATAGTGGGCTTGATTTAGTTGCAAGGAAACCGGCTGTTCCCAGATTCATCCACAGTTCCAGCTGACTGCCTGTGGAATTCCGACTGAATTAACCTGAAAATCGCAGTAAGACTCAGTTTGGAGGCAATAATATCAGTCACCTCAGCCAAAGTGTTCCATTTTATTTTCCAAATCACAAAAACTCACCTTGTTCATGTTACCCTTAGATTTATAAGCTTCAAACGCTAATTTGTTGTTGTTTTTTTTTTTTTTATTTCATAATGGCTACTCTGTCAAAACTCTTGTTTGTATTGCGTCAGAATACAAAATGTGGGAAGGAAGAAGGGAAAACCAACTCAGACCCAGAAAACATTTAGGAAATTGCCGCTCAAGAAACCACAAATCGGCTGAGGCACCCAAAACCTTGAAAGCAAGACAGAATTGGAGCAAGCCAACAGCTGTGCCCTGATTGAACAAGACCATTAATCCAGTGCCCTGAACTCCATATTCCATCCTCAAAACCAAAGCTCCCATCAGAAAATTCATTACAAACCATGATAAATAAGGGAAATCTGAGAAAGCCAAAGAAATTCAAGAGTCCTTTGTGGTATTTGGCTGGATTTAGACAGAAGGAAACTGGCTGTTTCCGGATTCATCCCCCCCCCCCTTCCACAGACAGACTTTGGAATTCTGATTGAATTCACCACAAAATCGCACTCACACTCAATTTGGAGGGAATTAGAATCTGTCCCCTCAGCAGAAGTGTTCCATGTCATTTTCCAAAACACAGAAACTCATCTTGGTCGTGTTGCCTATAGATTTCTAATCCTGAAAGGGCAATTTGCTGTGTTTTTTTTTTCTTTCATAATGGCTACCCTGTCCAAAATCTTGCTTATGTTGCATCAGAATACAAAATTTGGGAATAAGAAGGCAAATCCGACTCAGACACAGAAAACATTTAGGAAACTGCAACACAAGAATCCACAAATCAGCTGAGGCACCCAAAACAATGACAGCAAGCAGAATTGCAGCAAGACAACAGCTGTGCCCTGATTGAAAAAGAACCTTCCTCTTCTGCCCTGAACTCCATATTGCAGCCTCAAAACCAAAGCTCACATCAGAAAATTCATTACAAACAATGATAAATAAGAAAAATTAGAAAAAGCCAAAGAAATGCAAGAATCCATAATGATATTGGGCTTGATTTAGTCGCAAGGAAGCCAGCAGTTCCCAGATTCATCCACGCCTAAAGCTGAGTGCCTGTGGAATTCTCACAGAATGAACCCGAAAATCACAGTGAAACTCCGTTTGGAGGCAATTAATATCTGTCACCTCAGCCAAAGTTTTCCATTTTATTTTCCAAAACAAAAAAACTCACTTTGGTCGTGTTACCTGCAGATTTAAAATCTTGAAATGCCTATTTGTTGTGTTGTTTATTTCATAATGGCTACTCTGTACAAACTCTTCTTTGCATTGCATCAGAATACTAAATTTGGGAAGGAAGAAGGCAAAACCAACTCAGACCCAGAAAACATTTAGGAAATTGCCGCTCAAGAAACCACAAATAAGCTGAGGCACCCAAAACCTTGAAAGCAAGACAGAATTGGAGCAAGTCAACAGCTGTGCCCTGATTGAACAAGACCATTAATCCAGTGCCCAGAACTCCACATTGCAGCCTCAAAACCAAAGCTCACATCAGAAAATTCATTACAAACCATGATAAATAAGGGAAATCTGAGAAAGCCAAAGAAATTCAAGAGTCCTTTGGGGTATTTGGCTGGATTTAGACAGAAGGAAACTGGCTGTTTCCAGATTCATCCCCCCCTTCCACAGACAGACCTTGGAATTCTGATTGAATTCACCTCAAAATCGCACTCACACTCAATTTGGAGGGAATTAGAATCTGTCCCCTCAGCAGAAGTGTTCCATGTCATTTTCCAAAACACAGAATCTCATCTTGGTCGCGTTGCCTGTAGATTTCTAATCCTGAAAGGGCAATTTGCTGTGTTTTTTTTTTCTTTTATAATGGCTACTCTGCCAAAATCTTGCTTGTATTGCATCAGAATACAAAATTTGGGAATAAGAAGGCAAAACCGACTCAGACCCAGAAAACATTTGGGAAATTGCCGCTCAAGAAACCACAAATCGGCTGAGGCACCCAAAACAATGACAGCAAGCCAGAATTGGAGCAAGCCAACAGCTGTGCCCTGATTGAAAAAGAACCTTCCTCTTGTGCCCTGAACTCAATATGCCAGCCTCAAAACCAAAGCTCACATCAGAAAATTCATTACAGACCATGATAAATAAGAAAAATGAGAAAAAAGCCAAAGAAATGCAGGAGTTCTTAGTAATATTGGGCTTGATTTTTTGCCATGTAAATGGCTGTTTCCAGATTCATCCACACCTCCCAGCTGAATGTCTGTGGTTTCTGACTGAATTAACCTGAAAATCGCAGTGAAACTCGGTTTGGAGGCAATTAATATCTGTCACCTCAGCCAAAGTGTTCCATTTTATCTTCCAAAACTCAAAAACTCATCTTAGTCTTCTTACCTGTAGATTTCAAAACTTCAAATGCCTATTTGCTTTGTTTTTTTTTTTCATAATTGCTACTCTGTCCAAACTCTTGTTTGTATTGCGTCAGAATACAAAATTTGGGAAGGAAGAAGGCAAAACCAACTCAGACCCAGAAAACATTTAGGAAATTGACACTCAAGAAACCAAAAGTCAGCTGAAGAACCCACAACAATGACAGCAAGCCAGAATTGGAGAAAGCCAACAGCTGTGCCCTGATTGAAAAAGAACCTTCCTCTTGTGCCCTGAACTCAATATGCCAGCCTCAAAACCAAAGCTCACATCAGAAAATTCATTACAAACCATGATAAATAAGAAAAATGAGAAAAAAGCCAAAGAAATGCAGGAGTTCTTAGGGATATTGGGCTTGAATTATGGCCATGTAAACGGCTGTTTCCAGATACATCCACACCTCCCAACTGAGTGTCTTTGGTTTCTGAATGAATTAACAAAAAAATCGCAGTGAAACTAGGTTTTGGAGGCAATTAATATCTGTCACCTCAGCCAGAGTGTTCAATTTTACTTTCAAAAACACAAAAACTTACCTTGCTCGTGTTACCTGTACATATATAAGCTTCAAACGCATATTTGTTGTGTTTTTTATTTCATAATGGCTACTCTGTCCAAACTCTTGTTTGTATTACGTCAGAATACAAAATTTGGAAAGGAACAAGGCAAAACCAACTCAGACCCAGAAAACATTTAGGAAATTGCCGCTCAAGAAACCACAAATCAGCTGAGGCACCCAAAACCTTGAAAGCAAGACAGAATTGGAGCAAGCCAACAGCTGTGCCCTGTTTTAAAAAGACCATTCCTGCGGTGCCCTGAACTCCATACTGCAGCCTCAAAACCAAAGCTCCCATCAGAAAATTCATTACAAACCACAATAAATAAGGGAAATCTGAGAAAGCCAAAGAAATTCAAGAGTCCTTTGTGGTATTTGGCTGGATTTAGACAGAAGGAAACTGGCTGTTTCCAGATTCATCCCCCCCTTCCACAGACAGACCTTGGAATTCTGATTGAATTCACCTCAAAATCGCACTCACACTCAATTTGGAGGGAATTAGAATCTGTCCCCTCGGCAGAAGTGTTCCATGTCATTTTCCAAAACACAGAAACTCATCTTGGTTGAGTTGCCTGTAGATTTCTAATCCTGAAAGGGCAATTTCCTGTGTATTTTTTTTTCTTTCGTAATGGCTACTCTGCCAAATCTTGCTTGTATTGATTCAGAATACAAAATTTGGGAATAAGAAGGCCAAACCGACTCAGACCCAGAAAACATTTATGAAATTGCCGCTCAAGAAACCACAAATCGGCTGAGGCACCCAAAACAATGACAGCAAGCCAGAATTGGAGCAAGCCAACAGCTGTGCCCTGATTGAAAAAGAACCTTCCTCTTGTGCCCTGAGCTCAATATACCAGCCTCAAAACCAAAGCTCACATCAGAAAATTCATTACAAACCATGATAAAGAAGAAAAATGAGAAAAAAGCCAAAGAAATGCAGGAGTTCTTAGTAATATTGGGCTTGATTTTTTGCCATGTAAACGGCTGTTTCCAGATTCATCCACACCTCCCAACTGAGTGTCTTTGGTTTCTGAATGAATTAACAAAAAAATCGCAGTGAAACTCGGTTTGGAGGCAATTAATATCTGTCACCTCAGCCAAAGTGTTCCATTTTATCTTCCAAAACCCAAAAAGTCACCTTAGTCTTCTTACCTGTATATTTCAAAACTTCAAATGCCTATTTGTTTTGTTTTTTATTTCATAATTGCTACTCTGTCCAAACTCTTGTTTGTATTGCGTCAGAATACAAAATTTGGGAAGGAAGAAGGCAAAACCAACTCAGACCCAGAAAACCTTTAGGAAATTGCCACTCAAGAAACCAAAAGTCAGCTGAGGAACCCACAACAATGACAGCAAGCCAGAATTGGAGCAAGCCAACAGCTGTGCCCTGATTGAAAAAGAACCTTCCTCTTGTGCCCTGAACTCAATATGCCAGCCTCAAAACCAAAGCTCACATCAGAAAATTCATTACAAACCATGATAAATAAGAAAAATGAGAAAAAAGCCAAAGAAATGCAGGAGTTCTTAGGGATATTGGGCTTGAATTATGGCCATGTAAACGGCTGTTTCCAGATTCATCCACACCTCCCAACTGAGTGTCTTTGGTTTCTGAATGAATTAAAAAAAAAATTGCAGTGAAACTCGGTTTTGGAGGCAATTAATATCTGTTACCTCAGCCAGAGTGTTCAATTTTACTTTCGAAAACACAAAAACTTACCTCGCTCGTGTTACCTGTACATATATAAGCTTCAAACGCATATTTGTTGTGTTTTTTATTTCATAATGGCTACTCTGTCCAAACTCTTGTTTGTATTATGTCAGAATACAAAATTTGGAAAGGAAGAAGGCAAAACCAACTCAGACCCAGAAAACATGTAGGAAATTGCCGCTAAAGAAACCAAAAACAGCTGAGGCACGCAAAACAATGACAGCAAGCCAGAATTGCAACAAGCCAACAGCTGTGTCCTGTTTGAAAAAGACCATTGATCCGGTGCCCTGAACTCAATATGCCAGCCTCAAAACCAAAGCTCACATCAGAAAATTCATTACAAACCATGATAAATCAGAAAAATGAGACAAAAGCCAAAGAAATGCACGAGTTCTTAGTGATATTTGGCTGGATTTAGACACAAGGAAACTGGCTGTTTAAAGATTCATCCCCCCTTCCACTGACTGACTTTGGAATTCTGATTGATTTCACCTCAAAATCGCACTCACACTCAATTTGGAGGGAATTAGAATCTGTCCCCTCAGCAGAAGGGTTCCATGTCATTTTCCAAAACACAGAAACTAATGTTGATCATGTTGCCAGTAGATTTCTAATCCTGATAGGGCAATTTCTGTGTTTTTTATTTCTTTCATAATGGCTACTCTGCCAAAATCTTGCTTGTATTGCATCAGAATACAAAATATGGGAATAAGAAGGCAAAACCGACTCAGACCCAGAAAACATTAAGGAAATTGCCGCTCAAGAATCCACAAATCAGCTGAGGCACCCAAAACAATGACAGCAAGCCAGAATTGGAGCAAGCCAACAGCTGTGCCCTGATTGAAAAAGAACCTTCCTCTTGTGCCCTGAATTCAATATGCCAGCCTCCAAACCAAAGCTCACATCAGAAAATTCATTACAAACCATGACAAATAAGAAAAAAGAGAAAAAAGCCAAAGAAATGCAAGAATCCTTATTGATATTGGGCTTGATTTAGTCGCAAGGAAACCGGCTGTTCCCAGATTCATCCATACCTCCAGCTGTCTGCCTGTGGAATTCTGACTGAATTACCCTGAAAATCGCAGTGAAACTCAGTTTGGAGTCAATTAATATCTGTGACCTCAGCCAAAGTGTAACATTTTTTTTTCCAAAACACAAAAACTCACCTTGGTCATGTAACCTGTAGATTTTTAAACTTCAAATGCCCATTTGTTGTGTTTTGTATTTCATAATCGGTACTCTGCCCAAACTACTGTTTGTATGGCGTCAGAATACAAAATTTGGGAAGGAGGAAGGCAAAACCAAATCAGACCAAGAAAACATTTAGGAAATTGCCGCTCAACAAACCAAAATTGAGCTGAGGCACCCAAAACAATGACAGCAAGCCAGAATTGGAGCAAGCCAACAGCTGTGCCCTGTTTGAAAAAGACCATTCCTCCAGTACCCTGAACTCCATATTCCAGCCTCAAAACCAAAGCTCACATCAGAAAATTCATTACAAACCATGATAAATAAGGGAAATGAGAAAAAGCCAAAGAAATGCAAGCCTGTGGAATCCTAACTGAATTAACTGAATTAATCTGAAAATCGCAGTGAAACTCGGTTTTGGAGGCAATTAATATCTGTCACCTCAGCCAGAGTGTTCAATTTTAATTTCGAAAACAAAAAATCATACCTTGGTCTTGTGACCAGTACATATATAAGCTACAAACGCATATTTGTTGTGTTTTTTATTTCATAATGGCTACTCTGTCCAAACTCTTGTTTGTATTACGCCAGAATACAAAATTTGGGAAGGAAGAAGGCAAAACCTACTCAGAGCCAGAAAACATGTAGGAAATTGCCGCTCAAGAAACCACAAATGGGCTGAGGCACCCAAAACCTTGAAAGCAAGCCAGAATTGGAGCAAGCCAACAGCTGTGCTCTGATTGAACTAGACCATTAATCCAGTGCCCTGAACTCCATATTCCAGCCTCAAAACCAAAGCTCACAAAAAAAAAAAATCATTACAAACAATGATAAATAAGGGAAATCTGAGAAAGCCAAAGTAATTCAAGAGTCCTTTGTGGTATTTGGCTGGATTTAGACAGAAGGAAACAGACTGTTTCCGGATTCATCCCCCCCTTCCACAGACTGACTCTGGAATTCTGACTCAATTCACCTCAAAATCGCACTCACACTCAATTTGGAGGGAATTAGTATCTGTCCCCTCAGCAGAAGTGTTCCATGTCATTTTCCAAAACACAAAAACTCATCTTAGTCGTGTTGCCTGTAGACTTCTAATCCTGAAAGGGCAATTTACTGTGTTTTTTTTTTTTTTCTTTCATAATGGCTACTCTGTCCAAAATCTTGCTTGTATTGCGTCAGAATACAAAATTTGGGAATAAGAAGGCAAATCCGACTCAGACCCAGAAAACATTTAGGAAACTGCAGAAAAAGAATCCACAAATCAGCTAAGGAATCCAAAACAATGACAGCAAGCAGAAGTGGAGCAAGCCAACAGCTGTGCCCTGATTGAAAAAGAACCTTCCTCTTGTGCCCTAAACTCAATATGCCAGCCACAAAACCAAAGCTCACATCAGAAAATTCATTTCAAACCATGATAAATAGGAAAAATCAGAAAAAAGCCAAAGAAATGCAAGTTTTCTTAGTGATATTGGGCTTGATTTATTCCTAAGTAAACAGCTATTTCCAGATTCATCCACAACTCCCAGCTGAGTGAATAGGGATTCTGACTGAATTCACCTCAAAATGGCAGTGAAATTCGGTTTGGAGACAATTAATATCTGTCACCTCAGCCGAAGTGTTCCATTTTATTTTCCAAAACAAAAAAACTCACTTTGCTCATGTTTCCTATAGATTTCAAAGCGTCAAACGCCTATTTGTTCTGTTTTTTATTTCATAATGGCTACTCTGTCCAAAATCTTGCTTGTATTGCATCAACATACAAAATTTCGGAAGGTAGAAGGCAAAGCCAACTCAGACCCAGAAAACATTTAGGAAATTGCCACTCAAGAAACCAAAAGTCAGCTGAGGCTCCCAAAACCATGACAGCAAGCCAGAAGTGGAGCAGGCAATCAGCTGAGTCCTGATTGAAAAAGAACCTTCCTCTTGTGCCTGAATCAATATGGCAGCCTCAAAACCAAAGCTCACATCAGAAAATGCATTACAAACCATGATAAATATGACAAAAGAGAAAAAAGCCAAAAAAATGCAAGAATCCATAATGATATAGGGCTTGATTTAGTCGCTAGGAAACCGGCTGTTCCCGGATTCATCCACCCCTCCAGCTGACAGCCTGTGGAATTCTGACTGAATTAACCTGAAAATCACAGTGAAACTCAGTTTGGAGGCAATTAATATCTGTCACCTCAGCCAAAGTGTTCCATTTTATTTTCATAAACACAAAAACTCACCTTGGTTATGTTACCTGTAGATTTCTAAGCTTCAAACGCCTATTTGTTGTGTTTTTTATTTCATAATGGCTATTCTGTACAAACTCTTCTTTGCATTGCATCAGAATACAAAATTTGGGAAGGAAGAAGGCAAAGCCAACTCAGACCCAGAAAACATTTGGGAAATTGCCACACAAGAAACCACAAATCTGCTGAGGTACTCAAAATAAGGACAGCAAGCCAGAACTGCAGCCAGCCAACAGCTGTGCCCATATTGAAAAAGAACCATCCTCTTCTGCCCTGAACTCAATATGCCAGCCTCAAAACCAAAGCTCACATGAGAAAATTAATTACAAACCATGATAAATAAGAAAAAAGAGAAAAAAGCCAAAGAAATGCAAGAGTACTTTGTGATATTTGGCTGGATTTAGACACAAGGAAACTGGCTGTTTCCAGATTCACCCCCCCCTTCCACAGGCTGACTTTGGAATTCTGATTGAATTCACCTCAAAATCGCTCTCACACTCCATTTGGAGGGAATTACAATCTGTCCCCTCAGCAGAAGCGTTCCATGTCATTTTCCAAAACACAGAATCTCACCTTGGTTGTGTTGCCTATGGATTTCTAATCCTGAAAGGTCAATTTGCTGTGTTTTTTTTTTTCTTTCATAATGGCTACTCTGTCCAAAATCTTGCTTGTATTGCATCAGAATACAAAAATTGGGAAGGAAGAAGGCAAAACCAACTCAGACCCCGAAAACATTTAGGAAATTGCCACACAAGAAACCACAAATCAGCTGAGGCACCCAAAACAATGACAGCAAGCCAGAAGTGGAGCAAGCCAACAGCTGTGCCCTGATTGAAAAAGAACCTTCCTCTTGTGCCCTGAACTCAATATGCCAGCCTCAAAACCAAAGCTCACATCAGAAAATTCATTACAAACCATGATAAATAAGAAAAAAGAGAAAAAAGCCAAAAAAATGCAAGAATCCATAATGATATAGGGCTTGATTTAGTCGCTAGGAAACCGGCTGTTCCCGGATACATCCACCCCTCCAGCTGACAGCCTGTGGAATTCTGACTGAATTAACCTGAAAATCGCAGTGAAACTCAGTTTGGAGGCAATTAATATCTGTCACCTCAGCCAAAGTGTTCCATTTGATTTTCATAAACACAAAAACTCACCTTGGTCATGTTACCTGTAGATTTCTAAGCTTCAAACGCCTATTTGTTGTGTTTTTTCTTTCATAATGGCTATTCTGTACAAACTCTTCTTTGCATTGCATCAGAATACAAAATTTGGGAAGGAAGAAGGCAAAGCCAACTCAGACCCTGAAAACATTTGGGAAATTGCCACACAAGAAACCACAAATCAGCTGAGGCACTCAAAACAATGACAGCAAGCCAGAAGTGGAGCAAGCCAACAGCTGTGCCCTGATTGAAAAACAACCTTCCTCTTGTGCCCTGAACTCAATATGCCAGCCTCAAAACCAAAGCTCACATCAGAAAATTCATTACAAACCATGATAAATAAGAAAAAATCCAAAGAAATGCAAGAATCCATAATGATATTGGGTTTGATTTAGTTGCAAGGAAACCGGCTGTTCCCAGATTCATCCACCACTAAAGCTGACTGCCTGTGGAATTCTGACTGAATTAACCTGACAATCGCAGTGAAACTCAAGAAACCAAATTTCAGCTGAGGCACCCAAAACAAAGACAATAGCCAGAATTGGAGCACACCAACAGCTGTGCCCTGTTTGAAAAAGACCATTCCTCAGGTGCCCTGAACTCTATATTGCAGTCTGAAAACCAAAGCTCACATCAGAAAATTCATTACAAACCATGATAAATAAGGGAAATGTGAAAAAGCCAAAGAAATGCAAGAGTCCTTTGTGATATTTGGCTGGATTTAGACACAAAGAAACTGGCTGTTTCCAGATTCATCCCCCCCTTCCACAGACTGACTTTGGAATTCTGATTGAATTCACCTCAAAATCGCTCTCACACTCCATTTGGAGGGAATTACAATCTGTCCCCTCAGCAGAAGCGTTCTATGTCATTTTCCAAAACACAGAAACTCATCTTGGTCGTGTTGCCTGTAGATTTCTAATCCTGAAAGGGCAATGCGCTTTTTTTTTTTTCTTTCATAATGGCTACTCTCCAAAATCTTACTTGTATTGCATCAGAATACAAAATTTGGGAATAAGAAGGCAAAACCGACTCAGACCCAGAAAACATTTAGGAAATTGGCACTCAAGAAACCACAAATCGGCTGAGGCACCCAAAACAATGACAGCAAGCCAGAATTGGAGCAAGCCAACAGCTGTGCCCTGATTGAAAAAGAACCTTCCTCTTGTGCCCTGAACTCAATATGCCAGCCTCAAAACCAAAGCTCACATCAGAAAATTCATTACAAACCATGATAAATAAGAAAAAAGAGAAAAAAGCCAAAGAAATGCAAGAGTCCTTTGTGATATTTGGCAGGATTTAGACACAAAGAAACTGGCTGTTTCCAGATTCATCCCCCCCTTCCACAGACCGACTTTGGAATTCTGATTGAATTCACCTCAAAATCGCTCTCACACTCCATTTGGAGGGCATTAGAATCTGTCCCCTCAGCAGAAGCGTTCCATGTCATTTTCCAAAACACAGAATCTCACCTTGGTTGTGTTGCCTATGGATTTCTAATCCTGAAAGGTCAATTTGCTGTGTTTTTTTTTTTTCTTTCATAATGGCTACTCTGTCCAAAATCTTGCTTGTATTGCATCAGAATACAAAAATTGGGAAGGCAGAAGGCAAAACCAACTCAGACCCCGAAAACATTTAGGAAATTGCCACACAAGAAACCACAAATCAGCTGAGGCACCCAAAACAATGACAGCAAGCCAGAAGTGGAGCAAGCCAACAGCTGTGCCCTGATTGAAAAAGAACCTTCCTCTTGTGCCCTGAACTCAATATGCCAGCCTCAAAACCAAAGCTCACATCAGAAAATTCATTACAAACCATGATAAATAAGAAAAAAGAGAAAAAAGCCAAAAAAATGCAAGAATCCATAATGATATAGGGCTTGATTTAGTCGCTAGGAAACCGGCTGTTCCCAGATACTTCCACCCCTCCAGCTGACAGCCTGTGGAATTCTGACTGAATTAACCTGAAAATCACAGTGAAACTCAGTTTGGAGGCAATTAATATCTGTCACCTCAGCCAAAGTGTTCCATTTGATTTTCATAAACACAAAAACTCACCTTGGTCATGTTACCTGTAGATTTCTAAGCTTCAAACGCCTATTTGTTGTGTTTTTTCTTTCATAATGGCTATTCTGTACAAACTCTTCTTTGCATTGCATCAGAATACAAAATTTGGGAAGGAAGAAGGCAAAGCCAACTCAGACCCTGAAAACATTTGGGAAATTGCCACACAAGAAACCACAAATCGGCTGAGGCACTCAAAACAATGACAGCAAGCCAGAAGTGGAGCAAGCCAACAGCTGTGCCCTGATTGAAAAACAACCTTCCTCTTGTGCCCTGAACTCAATATGCCAGCCTCAAAACCAAAGCTCACATCAGAAAATTCATTACAAACCATGATAAATAAGAAAAAATCCAAAGAAATGCAAGAATCCATAATGATATTGGGTTTGATTTAGTTGCAAGGAAACCGGCTGTTCCCAGATTCATCCACCACTAAAGCTGACTGCCTGTGGAATTCTGACTGAATTAACCTGACAATCGCAGTGAAACTCAAGAAACCAAATTTCAGCTGAGGCACCCAAAACAAAGACAATAGCCAGAATTGGAGCACACCAACAGCTGTGCCCTGTTTGAAAAAGACCATTCCTCAGGTGCCCTGAACTCTATATTGCAGTCTGAAAACCAAAGCTCACATCAGAAAATTCATTACAAACCATGATAAATAAGGGAAATGTGAAAAAGCCAAAGAAATGCAAGAGTCCTTTGTGATATTTGGCTGGATTTAGACACAAAGAAACTGGCTGTTTCCAGATTCATCCCCCCCTTCCACAGACGGACTTTGGAATTCTGATTGAATTCACCTCAAGATCGCTCTCACACTCCATTTGGAGGGAATTACAATCTGTCCTCTCAGCAGAAGCGTTCTATGTCATTTTCCAAAACACAGAAACTCATCTTGGTCGTGTTGCCTGTAGATTTCTAATCCTGAAAGGGCAATGCGCTTTTTTTTTTTTTCTTTCATAATGGCTACTCTCCAAAATCTTGCTTGTATTGCATCAGAATACAAAATTTGGGAATAAGAAGGCAAAACCGACTCAGACCCAGAAAACATTTAGGAAATTGCCACTCAAGAAACCACAAATCGGCTGAGGCACCCAAAACAATGACAGCAAGCCAGAATTGGAGCAAGCCAACAGCTGTGCCCTGATTGAAAAACAACCTTCCTCTTGTGCCCTGAACTCAATATGCCAGCCTCAAAACCAAAGCTCACATCAGAAAATTCATTACAAACCATGATAAATAAGAAAAAAGAGAAAAAAGCCAAAGAAATGCAAGAGTCCTTTGTGATATTTGGCAGGATTTAGACACAAAGAAACTGGCTGTTTCCAGATTCATCCCCCCCTTCCACAGACCGACTTTGGAATTCTGATTGAATTCACCTCAAA
Source organism: Oryctolagus cuniculus (assembly GCF_964237555.1). NCBI lineage: Eukaryota > Metazoa > Chordata > Mammalia > Lagomorpha > Leporidae > Oryctolagus > Oryctolagus cuniculus. The sequence continues at coordinate 63,343 of NW_027208333.1, forward strand.
ATCGCTCTCACACTCCATTTGGAGGGCATTAGAATCTGTCCCCTCAGCAGAAGCGTTCCATGTCATTTTCCAAAACACAGAATCTCACCTTGGTTGTGTTGCCTATGGATTTCTAATCCTGAAAGGTCAATTTGCTGTGTTTTTTTTTTTCTTTCATAATGGCTACTCTGTCCAAAATCTTGCTTGTATTGCATCAGAATACAAAAATTGGGAAGGAAGAAGGCAAAACCAACTCAGACCCCGAAAACATTTAGGAAATTGCCACACAAGAAACCACAAATCAGCTGAGGCACCCAAAACAATGACAGCAAGCCAGAAGTGGAGCAAGCCAACAGCTGTGCCCTGATTGAAAAAGAACCTTCCTCTTGTGCCCTGAACTCAATATGCCAGCCTCAAAACCAAAGCTCACATCAGAAAATTCATTACAAACCATTACAAATAAGAAAAAAGAGAAAAAAGCCAAAAAAATGCAAGAATCCATAATGATATAGGGCTTGATTTAGTCGCTAGGAAACCGGCTGTTCCCAGATACTTCCACCCCTCCAGCTGACAGCCTGTGGAATTCTGACTGAATTAACCTGAAAATCACAGTGAAACTCAGTTTGGAGGCAATTAATATCTGTCACCTCAGCCAAAGTGTTCCATTTGATTTTCATAAACACAAAAACTCACCTTGGTCATGTTACCTGTAGATTTCTAAGCTTCAAACGCCTATTTGTTGTGTTTTTTCTTTCATAATGGCTATTCTGTACAAACTCTTCTTTGCATTGCATCAGAATACAAAATTTGGGAAGGAAGAAGGCAAAGCCAACTCAGACCCTGAAAACATTTGGGAAATTGCCACACAAGAAACCACAAATCGGCTGAGGCACTCAAAACAATGACAGCAAGCCAGAAGTGGAGCAAGCCAACAGCTGTGCCCTGATTGAAAAACAACCTTCCTCTTGTGCCCTGAACTCAATATGCCAGCCTCAAAACCAAAGCTCACATCAGAAAATTCATTACAAACCATGATAAATAAGAAAAAATCCAAAGAAATGCAAGAATCCATAATGATATTGGGTTTGATTTAGTTGCAAGGAAACCGGCTGTTCCCAGATTCATCCACCACTAAAGCTGACTGCCTGTGGAATTCTGACTGAATTAACCTGACAATCGCAGTGAAACTCAAGAAACCAAATTTCAGCTGAGGCACCCAAAACAAAGACAATAGCCAGAATTGGAGCACACCAACAGCTGTGCCCTGTTTGAAAAAGACCATTCCTCAGGTGCCCTGAACTCTATATTGCAGTCTGAAAACCAAAGCTCACATCAGAAAATTCATTACAAACCATGATAAATAAGGGAAATGTGAAAAAGCCAAAGAAATGCAAGAGTCCTTTGTGATATTTGGCTGGATTTAGACACAAAGAAACTGGCTGTTTCCAGATTCATCCCCCCCTTCCACAGACGGACTTTGGAATTCTGATTGAATTCACCTCAAGATCGCTCTCACACTCCATTTGGAGGGAATTACAATCTGTCCTCTCAGCAGAAGCGTTCTATGTCATTTTCCAAAACACAGAAACTCATCTTGGTCGTGTTGCCTGTAGATTTCTAATCCTGAAAGGGCAATGCGCTTTTTTTTTTTTTTCTTTCATAATGGCTACTCTCCAAAATCTTGCTTGTATTGCATCAGAATACAAAATTTGGGAATAAGAAGGCAAAACCGACTCAGACCCAGAAAACATTTAGGAAATTGCCACTCAAGAAACCACAAATCGGCTGAGGCACCCAAAACAATGACAGCAAGCCAGAATTGGAGCAAGCCAACAGCTGTGCCCTGATTGAAAAACAACCTTCCTCTTGTGCCCTGAACTCAATATGCCAGCCTCAAAACCAAAGCTCACATCAGAAAATTCATTACAAACCATGATAAATAAGAAAAAAGAGAAAAAAGCCAAAGAAATGCAAGAGTCCTTTGTGATATTTGGCAGGATTTAGACACAAAGAAACTGGCTGTTTCCAGATTCATCCCCCCCTTCCACAGACCGACTTTGGAATTCTGATTGAATTCACCTCAAAATCGCTCTCACACTCCATTTGGAGGGCATTAGAATCTGTCCCCTCAGCAGAAGCGTTCCATGTCATTTTCCAAAACACAGAATCTCACCTTGGTTGTGTTGCCTATGGATTTCTAATCCTGAAAGGTCAATTTGCTGTGTTTTTTTTTTTCTTTCATAATGGCTACTCTGTCCAAAATCTTGCTTGTATTGCATCAGAATACAAAAATTGGGAAGGAAGAAGGCAAAACCAACTCAGACCCCGAAAACATTTAGGAAATTGCCACACAAGAAACCACAAATCAGCTGAGGCACCCAAAACAATGACAGCAAGCCAGAAGTGGAGCAAGCCAACAGCTGTGCCCTGATTGAAAAAGAACCTTCCTCTTGTGCCCTGAACTCAATATGCCAGCCTCAAAACCAAAGCTCACATCAGAAAATTCATTACAAACCATTACAAATAAGAAAAAAGAGAAAAAAGCCAAAAAAATGCAAGAATCCATAATGATATAGGGCTTGATTTAGTCGCTAGGAAACCGGCTGTTCCCAGATACTTCCACCCCTCCAGCTGACAGCCTGTGGAATTCTGACTGAATTAACCTGAAAATCACAGTGAAACTCAGTTTGGAGGCAATTAATATCTGTCACCTCAGCCAAAGTGTTCCATTTGATTTTCATAAACACAAAAACTCACCTTGGTCATGTTACCTGTAGATTTCTAAGCTTCAAACGCCTATTTGTTGTGTTTTTTCTTTCATAATGGCTATTCTGTACAAACTCTTCTTTGCATTGCATCAGAATACAAAATTTGGGAAGGAAGAAGGCAAAGCCAACTCAGACCCTGAAAACATTTGGGAAATTGCCACACAAGAAACCACAAATCGGCTGAGGCACTCAAAACAATGACAGCAAGCCAGAAGTGGAGCAAGCCAACAGCTGTGCCCTGATTGAAAAACAACCTTCCTCTTGTGCCCTGAACTCAATATGCCAGCCTCAAAACCAAAGCTCACATCAGAAAATTCATTACAAACCATGATAAATAAGAAAAAATCCAAAGAAATGCAAGAATCCATAATGATATTGGGTTTGATTTAGTTGCAAGGAAACCGGCTGTTCCCAGATTCATCCACCACTAAAGCTGACTGCCTGTGGAATTCTGACTGAATTAACCTGACAATCGCAGTGAAACTCAAGAAACCAAATTTCAGCTGAGGCACCCAAAACAAAGACAATAGCCAGAATTGGAGCACACCAACAGCTGTGCCCTGTTTGAAAAAGACCATTCCTCAGGTGCCCTGAACTCTATATTGCAGCCTCAAAACCAAAGCTCACATCAGAAAATTCATTACAAACCATGATAAATAAGGGAAATGTGAAAAAGCCAAAGAAATGCAAGAGTCCTTTGTGATATTTGGCTGGATTTAGACACAAAGAAACTGGCTGTTTCCAGATTCATCCCCCCCTTCCACAGACTGACTTTGGAATTCTGATTGAATTCACCTCAAAATCGCTCTCACACTCCATTTGGAGGGAATTACAATCTGTCCCCTCAGCAGAGGCGTTCTATGTCATTTTCCAAAACACAGAAACTCATCTTGGTCGTGTTGCCTGTAGATTTCTAATCCTGAAAGGGCAATGCGCTTTTTTTTTTTTTTTCTTTCATAATGGCTACTCTCCAAAATCTTGCTTGTATTGCATCAGAATACAAAATTTGGGAATAAGAAGGCAAAACCGACTCAGACCCAGAAAACATTTAGGAAATTGCCACTCAAGAAACCACAAATCGGCTGAGGCACCCAAAACAATGACAGCAAGCCAGAATTGGAGCAAGCCAACAGCTGTGCCCTGATTGAAAAAGAACCTTCCTCTTGTGCCCTGAACTCAATATGCCAGCCTCAAAACCAAAGCTCACATCAGAAAATCCATTACAAACCATGATAAATAAGGGAAATGTGAAAAAGCCAAAGAAATGCAAGAGTCCTTTGTGATATTTGGCAGGATTTAGACACAAAGAAACTGGCTGTTTCCAGATTCATCCCCCCTTTCCACAGACCGACTTTGGAATTCTGATTGAATTCACCTCAAAATCGCTCTCACACTCCATTTGGAGGGAATTAGAATCTGTCCCCTCAGCAGAAGCGTTCCATGTCATTTTCCAAAACACAGAATCTCACCTTGGTTGTGTTGCCTATGGATTTCTAATCCTGAAAGGTCAATTTGCTGTGTTTTTTTTTTTTTCTTTCATAATGGCTACTCTGTCCAAAATCTTGCTTGTATTGCATCAGAATACAAAAATTGGGAAGGCAGAAGGCAAAACCAACTCAGACCCCGAAAACATTTAGGAAATTGCCACACAAGAAACCACAAATCAGCTGAGGCACCCAAAACAATGACAGCAAGCCAGAAGTGGAGCAAGCCAACAGCTGTGCCCTGATTGAAAAAGAACCTTCCTCTTGTGCCCTGAACTCAATATGCCAGCCTCAAAACCAAAGCTCACATCAGAAAATTCATTACAAACCATGATAAATAAGAAAAAAGAGAAAAAAGCCAAAAAAATGCAAGAATCCATAATGATATAGGGCTTGATTTAGTCGCTAGGAAACCGGCTGTTCCCGGATTCATCCACCCCTCCAGCTGACAGCCTGTGGAATTCTGACTGAATTAACCTGAAAATCACAGTGAAACTCAGTTTGGAGGCAATTAATATCTGTCACCTCAGCCAAAGTGTTCCATTTTATTTTCATAAACACAAAAACTCACCTTGGTCATGTTACCTGTAGATTTCTAAGCTTCAAATGCCTATTTGTTGTGTTTTTTCTTTCATAATGGCTATTCTGTACAAACTCTTCTTTGCATTGCATCAGAATACAAAATTTGGGAAGGAAGAAGGCAAAGCAAACTCAGACCCTGAAAACATTTGGGAAATTGCCACACAAGAAACCACAAATCGGCTGAGGCACTCAAAACAATGACAGCAAGCCAGAAGTGGAGCAAGCCAACAGCTGTGCCCTGATTGAAAAACAACCTTCCTCTTGTGCCCTGAACTCAATATGCCAGCCTCAAAACCAAAGCTCACATCAGAAAATTCATTACAAACCATGATAAATAAGAAAAAAGAGAAAAAAGCCAAAAAAATGCAAGAATCCATAATGATACTGGGTTTGATTTAGTTGCAAGGAAACCAGCTGTTCCCAGATTCATCCACCACTAAAGCTGACTGCCTGTGGAATTCTGACTGAATTAACCTGACAATCGCAGTGAAACTCAAGAAACCAAATTTCAGCTGAGGCACCCAAAACAAAGACAATAGCCAGAATTGGAGCACACCAACAGCTGTGCCCTGTTTGAAAAAGACCATTCCTCAGGTGCCCTGAACTCTATATTGCAGCCTCAAAACCAAAGCTCACATCAGAAAATTCATTACAAACCATGATAAATAAGGGAAATGTGAAAAAGCCAAAGAAATGCAAGAGTCCTTTGTGATATTTGGCTGGATTTAGACACAAAGAAACTGGCTGTTTCCAGATTCATCCCCCCCTTCCACAGACTGACTTTGGAATTCTGATTGAATTCACCTCAAAATCGCTCTCACACTCCATTTGGAGGGAATTACAATCTGTCCCCTCAGCAGAGGCGTTCTATGTCATTTTCCAAAACACAGAAACTCATCTTGGTCGTGTTGCCTGTAGATTTCTAATCCTGAAAGGGCAATGCGCTTTTTTTTTTTTGTTTCTTTCATAATGGCTACTCTCCAAAATCTTGCTTGTATTGCATCAGAATACAAAATTTGGGAATAAGAAGGCAAAACCGACTCAGACCCAGAAAACATTTAGGAAATTGGCACTCAAGAAACCACAAATCGGCTGAGGCACCCAAAACAATGACAGCAAGCCAGAATTGGAGCAAGCCAACAGCTGTGCCCTGATTGAAAAAGAACCTTCCTCTTGTGCCCTGAACTCAATATGCCAGACTCAAAACCAAAGCTCACATCAGAAAATCCATTACAAACCATGATAAATAAGGGAAATGTGAAAAAGCCAAAGAAATGCAAGAGTCCTTTGTGATATTTGGCAGGATTTAGACACAAAGAAACTGGCTGTTTCCAGATTCATCCCCCCTTTCCACAGACCGACTTTGGAATTCTGATTGAATTCACCTCAAAATCGCTCTCACACTCCATTTGGAGGGAATTAGAATCTGTCCCCTCAGCAGAAGCGTTCCATGTCATTTTCCAAAACACAGAATCTCACCTTGGTTGTGTTGCCTATGGATTTCTAATCCTGAAAGGTCAATTTGCTGTGTTTTTTTTTTTCTTTCATAATGGCTACTCTGTCCAAAATCTTGCTTGTATTGCATCAGAATACAAAAATTGGGAAGGCAGAAGGCAAAACCAACTCAGACCCCGAAAACATTTAGGAAATTGCCACACAAGAAACCACAAATCAGCTGAGGCACCCAAAACAATGACAGCAAGCCAGAAGTGGAGCAAGCCAACAGCTGTGCCCTGATTGAAAAAGAACCTTCCTCTTGTGCCCTGAACTCAATATGCCAGCCTCAAAACCAAAGCTCACATCAGAAAATTCATTACAAACCATGATAAATAAGAAAAAAGAGAAAAAAGCCAAAAAAATGCAAGAATCCATAATGATATAGGGCTTGATTTAGTCGCTAGGAAACCGGCTGTTCCCGGATTCATCCACCCCTCCAGCTGACAGCCTGTGGAATTCTGACTGAATTAACCTGAAAATCACAGTGAAACTCAGTTTGGAGGCAATTAATATCTGTCACCTCAGCCAAAGTGTTCCATTTTATTTTCATAAACACAAAAACTCACCTTGGTCATGTTACCTGTAGATTTCTAAGCTTCAAACGCCTATTTGTTGTGTTTTTTCTTTCATAATGGCTATTCTGTACAAACTCTTCTTTGCATTGCATCAGAATACAAAATTTGGGAAGGAAGAAGGCAAAGCAAACTCAGACCCTGAAAACATTTGGGAAATTGCCACACAAGAAACCACAAATCGGCTGAGGCACTCAAAACAATGACAGCAAGCCAGAAGTGGAGCAAGCCAACAGCTGTGCCCTGATTGAAAAACAACCTTCCTCTTGTGCCCTGAACTCAATATGCCAGCCTCAAAACCAAAGCTCACATCAGAAAATTCATTACAAACCATGATAAATAAGAAAAAAGAGAAAAAAGCCAAAAAAATGCAAGAATCCATAATGATACTGGGTTTGATTTAGTTGCAAGGAAACCAGCTGTTCCCAGATTCATCCACCACTAAAGCTGACTGCCTGTGGAATTCTGACTGAATTAACCTGACAATCGCAGTGAAACTCAAGAAACCAAATTTCAGCTGAGGCACCCAAAACAAAGACAATAGCCAGAATTGGAGCACACCAACAGCTGTGCCCTGTTTGAAAAAGACCATTCCTCAGGTGCCCTGAACTCTATATTGCAGCCTCAAAACCAAAGCTCACATCAGAAAATTCATTACAAACCATGATAAATTAGGGAAATGTGAAAAAGCCAAAGAAATGCAAGAGTCCTTTGTGATATTTGGCTGGATTTAGACACAAAGAAACTGGCTGTTTCCAGATTCATCCCCCCCTTCCACAGACTGACTTTGGAATTCTGATTGAATTCACCTCAAAATCGCACTCACACTCATTTGGGAGGGAATTAGAATCTGTCCCCTCAGCAGAAGCGTTCTATGTCATTTTCCAAAACACAGAAACTCATCTTGGTCGTGTTGCCTGTAGATTTCTAATCCTGAAAGGGATATGCGCTTTTTTTTTTTTTGTTTCTTTCATAATGGCTACTCTCCAAAATCTTGCTTGTATTGCATCAGAATACAAAATTTGGGAATAAGAAGGCAAATCCGACTCAGACCCAGAAAACATTTAGGAAATTGCCACTCAAGAAACCACAAATCGGCTGAGGCACCCAAAACAATGACAGCAAGCCAGAATTGGAGCAAGCCAACAGCTGTGCCCTGATTGAAAAAGAACCTTCCTCTTGTGCCCTGAACTCAATATGCCAGCCTCAAAACCAAAGCTCACATCAGAAAATTCATTACAAACCATGATAAATAAGGGAAATGTGAAAAAGCCAAAGAAATGCAAGAGTCCTTTGTGATATTTGGCAGGATTTAGACACAAAGAAAGTGGCTGTTTCCAGATTCATCCCCCCCTTCCACAGACTGACTTTGGAATTCTGATTGAATTCACCTCAAAATCGCTCTCACACTCCATTTGGAGGGAATTAGAATCTGTCACCTCAGCAGAAGCGTTCCATGTCATTTTCCAAAACACAGAATCTCATCTTGGTTGTGTTGCCTATGGATTTCTAATCCTGAAAGGTCAATTTGCTGTGTTTTTTTTTTTTCTTTCATAATGGCTACTCTGTCCAAAATCTTGCTTGTATTGCATCAGAATACAAAATTTGGGAAGGAAGAAGACAAAACCAACTCAGACCCCGAAAACTTTTAGGAAATTGCCACACAAGAAACCACAAATCAGCTGAGGCACCCAAAACAATGACAGCAAGCCAGAAGTGGAGCAAGCCAACAGCTGTGCCCTGATTGAAAAAGAACCTTCCTCTTGTGCCCTGAACTCAATATGCCAGCCTCAAAACCAAAGCTCACATCAGAAAATTCATTACAAACCATGATAAATAAGGGAAATGTGAAAAAGCCAAAGAAATGCAAGAGTCCTTTGTGATATTTGGCAGGATTTAGACACAAAGAAACTGGCTGTTTCCAGATTCATCCCCCCCTTCCACAGACTGACTTTGGAATTCTGATTGAATTCACCTCAAGATCGCTCTCACACTCCATTTGGAGGGAATTAGAATCTGTCCCCTCAGCAGAAGCGTTCCATGTCATTTTCCAAAACACAGAATCTCATCTTGGTTGTGTTGCCTATGGATTTCTAATCCTGAATGGTCAATTTGCTGTGTTTTTTTTTTCTTTCATAATGGCTACTCTGTCCAAAATCTTGCTTGTATTGCATCAGAATACAAAATTTGGGAAGGAAGAAGGCAAAACCAACTCAGACCCCGAAAACATTTAGGAAATTGCCACACAAGAAACCACAAATCAGCTGAGGCACCCAAAACAATGACAGCAAGCCAGAAGTGGAGCAAGCCAACAGCTGTGCCCTGATTGAAAAAGAACCTTCCTCTTGTGCCCTGAACTCAATATGCCAGCCTCAAAACCAAAGCTCACATCAGAAAATTCATTACAAACCATGATAAATAAGAAAAAAGAGAAAAAGCCAAAGAAATGCAAGAGTCCTTTGTGATATTTGGCAGGATTTAGACACAAAGAAACTGGCTGTTTCCAGATTCATCCCCCCCTTCCACAGACTGACTTTGGAATTTTGATTGAATTCACCTCAAAATCACTCTCACACTCCATTTGGAGGGAATTAGAATCTGTCATCTCAGCAGAAAGTTCCATGTCATTTTCCAAAACACAGAATCTCACCTTAGTTGTGTTGCCTATGGATTTCTAATCCTGAAAGGTCAATTTCTTGTGTTTTTTTTTTTTTCTTTCATAATGGCTACTCTGTCCAAAATCTTGTTTGTATTGCATCAGAATACAAAATTTGGGAAGGAAGAAGACAAAACCAACTCAGACCCCGAAAACATTTAGGAAATTGCCACACAAGAAACCACAAATCAGCTGAGGCACCCAAAACAATGACAGCAAGCCAGAAGTGGAGCAAGCCAACAGCTGTGCCCTGATTGAAAAAGAACCTTCCTCTTGTGCCCTGAACTCAATATGCCAGCCTCAAAACCAAAGCTCACATCAGAAAATTCATTACAAACCATGATAAATAAGGGAAATGTGAAAAAGCCAAAGAAATGCAAGAGTCCTTTGTGATATTTGGCAGGATTTAGACACAAAGAAACTGGCTGTTTCCAGATTCATCCCCCCCTTCCACAGACTGACTTTGGAATTCTGATTGAATTCACCTCAAGATCGCTCTCACACTCCATTTGGAGGGAATTAGAATCTGTCCCCTCAGCAGAAGCGTTCCATGTCATTTTCCAAAACACAGAATCTCATCTTGGTTGTGTTGCCTATGGATTTCTAATCCTGAATGGTAAATTTGCTGTGTTTTTTTTTTTTTCTTTCATAATGGCTACTCTGTCCAAAATCTTGCTTGTATTGCATCAGAATACAAAAATTGGGAAGGAAGAAGGCAAAACCAACTCAGACCCCGAAAACATTTAGGAAATTGCCACACAAGAAACCACAAATCAGCTGAGGCACCCAAAACAATGACAGCAAGCCAGAAGTGGAGCAAGCCAACAGCTGTGCCCTGATTGAAAAAGAACCTTCCTCTTGTGCCCTGAACTCAATATGCCAGCCTCAAAACCAAAGCTCACATCAGAAAATTCATTACAAACCATGATAAATAAGAAAAAAGAGAAAAAAGCCAAAGAAATGCAAGAGTCCTTTGTGATATTTGGCAGGATTTAGACACAAAGAAACTGGCTGTTTCCAGATTCATCCCCCCCTTCCACAGACTGACTTTGGAATTTTGATTGAATTCACCTCAAAATCGCTCTCACACTCCATTTGGAGGGAATTAGAATCTGTCACCTCAGCAGAAGCGTTCCATGTCATTTTCCAAAACACAGAATCTCACCTTGGTTGTGTTGCCTATGGATTTCTAATCCTGAAAGGTCAATTTGCTGTGTTTTTTTTTTTCTTTCATAATGGCTACTCTGTCCAAAATCTTGTTTGTATTGCATCAGAATACAAAAATTGGGAAGGAAGAAGGCAAAACCAACTCAGACCCCGAAAACATTTAGGAAATTGCCACACAAGAAACCACAAATCGGCTGAGGCACTCAAAACAATGACAGCAAGCCAGAAGTGGAGCAAGCCAACAGCTGTGCCCTGATTGAAAAACAACCTTCCTCTTGTACCCTGAACTCAATATGCCAGCCTCAAAACCAAAGCTCACATCAGAAAATTCATTACAAACCATGATAAATAAGAAAAAAGAGAAAAAAGCCAAAAAAATGCAAGAATCCATAATGATATTGGGTTTGATTTAGTTGCAAGGAAACTGGCTGTTCCCAGATTCATCCACCACTAAAGCTGACAGCCTGTGGAATTCTGACTGAATTAACCTGACAATCCCAGTGAAACTCAAGAAACCAAATTTCAGCTGAGGCACCCAAAACAAAGACAATAGCCAGAATTGGAGCAAACCAACAGCTGTGTCCTGTTTGAAAAAGACCATTCCTCCGGTGCCCTGAACTCTATATTGCAGCCTCAAAACCAAAGCTCACATCAGAAAATTCATTACAAACCATGATAAATAAGGGAAATGTGAAAAAGCCAAAGAAATGCAAGAGTCCTTTGTGATATTTGGCAGGATTTAGACACAAAGAAACTGGCTGTTTCCAGATTCATCCCCCCCTTCCACAGACTGACTCTGGAATTCTGATTGAATTCACCTCAATATCGCACTCACACTCATTTTGGAGGGAATTAGAATCTGTCCCCTCAGCAGAAGCGTTCTATGTCATTTTCCAAAACACAGAAACTCATCTTGGTTGTGTTGCCTGTAGATTTCTAATCCTGAAAGGGCAATGCGCTGTGTTTTTTTTTTTTTTTCTTTCATAATGGCTACTCTCCAAAACATGCTTGTATTGCATCAGAATACAAAATTTGGGAATAGGAAGGCAAAACCGACTCAGACCCAGAAAACATTTAGGAAATTGGCACTCAAGAAACCACAAATCGGCTGAGGCACCCAAAACAATGACAGCAAGCCAGAATTGGAGCAAGCCAACAGCTGTGCCCTGGTTGAAAAAGAACCTTTCTCTTGTACCCTGAACTCAATATGCCAGCCTCAAAACCAAAGCTCACATCAGAAAATTCATTACAAACCATGATAAATAAGAAAAATGAGAAAAAAGCCAAAAAAATGCAAGAATCCATGATGATATTGGACTTGATTTATTCTCAAGAAAACCGAATGTTCCCGGATTCATCCACACCTCCAGCTGATGCCTGTGGAATTCTGTCTGAATTAACCTGAAAATCACAGTGAAACTCATTTTGGAGGCAATTAATATCTGTCACCTCAGCCAAAGTGTTCCATTTTATTTTCATAAACACAAAAACTCACCTTGGTCGTGTTACCTGTAGATTTATATTCTTCAAATGCCCATTTGTAATGTTTTTTATTTCATAATGGCTACTCTGTCCAAACTCTTGTTTGTGTTGCGTCAGAATACAGAATTTGGGAATGAAGAAGGCAAAGCCAACTCAGACCCACAAAACATTTAGGAAATTGCCACACAAGAAACCACAAATCGGCTGAGGCACCCAAAACAATGACAGCAAGCCAGAATTGAAGCAGGCCAACAGCTATGCCCTGTTTGAAAAAGACCATTCCTCCTGTGCACTGAACTCTATATTGCAGCCTCAAAACCAAAGCTCACATCAGAAAATTCATTACAAACCATGATAAAAAGAAAAAAGAGAAAGAAGCCAAAGAAATGCAAGAGTCCTTTGTGATATTGGGCTTGATTTAGTTGCAAGGAAACCAGCTGTTCCCGGATTCATCCACCCCTCCTAGCTGACTGGCTGTGGAATTCTGATTGAATTCACCTGAAAATCGCACTCACTCTCGATTTGGAGGAAATTAATATCTGCCCCTCAGTGGAAGGGTTCTATGTCATTTTCCAAAACCCAAAAACTCATCTTGGTCATGTTGCCTATGATTTCTAATCATGAAAACCCAATATGTTCTGTTTTTCAATTTCCTGATGGATCCTCGTTCTAAACCCTTGTTTGTATTGCATCAGAATACACAATTTGAAAAGGAAAAAGGCAAAACCAACTCAGACCAACAAAGCATTTAGGAAAAAGTCGCTCAAAATGAAAAATTGCCTGAGGCACCCAAAGCAATTACAGAAAGCCAGAATTGGAGAGAAACAACAGCTGTGCCCTAATTGAAAAAGACCATTCCTCTGGTTCCCTGAACTCCTTAAGCCAGCCTCAAAACCACAACCCACATCAGAAAATTTATTACAAACCATGATAAATAAGAAAATGTGAAAAATGCAAAAAAGAAAAAGAAATGCAAGAGTCCTTCGTGATATGGCGCTTGTTTTAGTACAAGGAAACCAGCTGTTTCCGGATTCATCCACCCCTCCCAGCTGACTGACTGTGGAATTCTGATTGTATTCACCTGAAAAGAGAGAACATTTATAAGTATATTGGGACTGTGGAACCTGTCATTTACCAATCACATGTTAGACTGAATCATAGACCAAATATAGGGAAGAAATCCTATGCATGTAAACCTTGTGGGAATTCATTCAGTATTAAATACCCTCCATCACAGCACTCATATTGTGGAAAACCCTCATGTGTGTAATGATTGTGTGGAAACCACTCACCAGAAGTCAGATCTCATTAGACATCAGAGAATTCACACAGGGTTGAAATCTTACAAATCTAATGACTGTGGGAAGTTCTTTGGCCAGAAGAAACACCTCATAAATCATCAGAGAATTCACACAGGTGAGAAACCTTTTGAATGTAATGACTGTGGAAAATCCTTTGGCCAGAAGGCAAACCTCATAAATCATCAGAGAATTCACACAGGTGAGAAACCTTATGAATGCAATTACTATGGAAAATCCTTTGGCCAGAAGGCAAACCTCATAAATCATCAGAGAATTCACAGAGGGGAGAAACCTTATGAATGCAATCATTGTGGAAAAGCCTTTGCTGAGAAATCAAAGCTCACAAAGCATCAGACAATTTGTACTGGGGGAAACCTTATGATTGCAATGACTGTGGAAAAACCTTTGCTGAGAAGTCAAACCTCAGAAAGTATCAGAGCCTTCACACCATGGAGAAAGCTTATAAATGAAATGACTGTGGAAAAGCCTTTGGTTCCATCCTTGCATACCAAGGATAAATCCCACTTGGTCTGGGTGGATGATCTTTCTGATGCATTGTTGGATTCAATTGGCCAGAATTCTGTTGCAGATCTTTGCATGTATGTTCATCAGGGAAATTGGACTATAATTACTTTCTTTGTTGCACTTTTTTCAAGTTTAGGAATGAAGGTGATGTTGGCTTCATAGAAAGAATTTGGGAGAATCGCCTCTCTCTCAATTGTTTTGAATAACTTGAGAAGAATTGCAGTTAGTGCTTTAAATGTCTGTTAGAATTCAGCAGTGAAGCCTTCCAGTTTTGGGGTTTTCTTGGTAGTGATGGTCTTTATTACTGGTATCATTTCCATCTGGTTATGTGTGTGTTTAGGTTTTCTATATCTTTGTTGCTCAATTTAGGTAGGTTTTATGGATGGAAGGATGGTGGAAAGCCTCTTTGCTGTACCTCATAACTCATAAGATATCAGAGTATCCACACAGGGAATTTTCTACTTGACCTTTTTGTGCAAGTTATATCTCATGAAATATTAGAGAATTCACCAAGGGGAGAAATGCATGAATATAATACATGTGAATAGCCTTTGTGGTGCAAATCAGACCTCATCAAACATAAAAGAATTCTCATGGGGAGCAATTTTATGAATGTAATGACTCAGAGCCTTTTACCATAATTCAGCCCTCATTGTACATCATCAAATTCATATAGGGAAAAACTCCTTTGAAAGTAAAATCCCTTTAATTAGAAGCCATACCTCATAAGACAACAGGGAATTCACGTGGGAGAGAAACCTTATGGGTGTAATGAGTGTTGGAAAGCTCTGCCCAAATCTCTCCTTATATCAGAATGCACAACATATATATCTAATGAATGAAATAAATGTGAGAAAGTCATTTCACATAGGTAATGCCTCATAATCCATCATGGAATTTGAACAAGGGAGAGACCTTAACAATATAATGAATGTGGAAGAGCTTTTCTCCAAAATTCATGTAAGTATTGTGACAAAACCTTTTGCTGGAAATCACATCCTATCCAACAGAGACTCATGTAAAGGAGAAAGCTTATAAATATTATTAGAGTCAGAAGTCAATGGTACATCAGAGAATTGACACAGGTGGTTTCTTAGGCGTATACTGATTGTGCAAAAACATTTTCTTTGTTTCAGGCTTGTATAGACACAGAATTCACAAAAGGTGATAGTCTTTGCATGCTGTAAATACAATAAAACCTTTAGCCAGAAATTAGACATCAACAGACTTCAGAGAATTCATAAGGAACAAAAGTCTATGCAATGAATTTGGAAAATGTATTTCTGTTATAAATCAGTCTTCAATTCCCATGAATAGACTCACAAATGAGAAAACATGCATGCATAGAAAAGTTTTGTACCATAAATTATCTCTAGATGGTAAACTAATATATCACACAAAAGAAAAATCATGAGTGTAATGGAATTGGGAAACCCTTTGCTATAAGGCAGATTTCCAGAAAGCTTAGCAAGATTACAGAAAAGTCTCTGAAAATGTAACATGTCTGAAAGATTTGTTGGCATCACAAACTGGAGGATAGCTCAAGTGCATGTGTTTTTGTGCCTGGCATCCAAATTGATATCTCTTTTTCTTTGATGAATTCCTTGTTTATTTATTTAGCAGATTTAGAGACAAAGGATTCCTGTCCATTGATTTACTACTATATGCCCACAATTGCCATGGTAAAGTATATGGCAAAAACTGAGTGCTGGGGGCTGTGAATCTGATTCATCACTGATAACATTGAAGACATTGGTTCCTGGTTCTTATGCTGCTATGCATGGAAATGTTTCTCTAATTTCATTTTCAAATAGTTCATTGTTAATATAAAGAAATGCTTCTAATTTTTAAAATTTCATTGAAATAATTTGTGATTAATGTGTCCTAGTCATGCATTATTACAGGGTGTAGTGCAATATTTGCACACATTTATGCAGTAAAAAGTGATCAAGCTAAGCAACTACAGTTTTATTAAGTTTTTAAAGAGTTATTTATTTGAAAGACAGAGTTACAGAGAGAAGTAGCAGCAGAGAGAGAGAGAGGTCTTCCTCTGCCGGTTCACTCCCCAGATGGCCACAATGGCCGGAGCTCTGCCAATCTGATTCCAGGAACCAGGAGCTTCTTCCAGATCTCCCACTTGGGTGCAGGGACCCAAGGACTTGGGCCATCTTCTACTGCTTTCCCAGGCCATAGCAGAGAGTTGGATCAGAAGAGGAGCAGCCAGGACTAGAACTGGTACCCACATGGGATGCTGGTGCTTCAGGCCAGGGTGTTAGCCCACTGTGCCACAATGCTGGCCCCCAAGCAACTACAGTTTCTAATTCTTCTCCATGATTTGAGACTACCAGCTCCTCTCCTTCAGTTCTTTACACAGAACCTAATATGGTTGAATGTAGTCATCTCATTATATTATGGAACACCAGAAGTTCTTTCTGCCTCTTTGATTTTTGATACCTATTATCCAATCCCCCTCTATCCCTAGCTGCTTCCCTTCTCAGCCTCTAGTAATCACAGTTCTGTGTTCAGATCCATTATTTTCTTTCACTTCCACATGCGACAAGGACCAGGTGACATTTGTGTTCCTGCTTCTGGCTTATTTCAATTAATTTAATAATATTTTGTTCTTTTTTTGTATCTAAAAGAGGTTGCCCTGTCCATTGTTTTTCACTGATGGACAGCTAGATTGGTTTCACATCCTGGCTGCAGTGAACTGTGTTATAGTGGCTGTGTTATGGGAAAATTGCTGTATCTTTGATATGCTCTCCTCCTTTCCTTCTAATAAAATTTCCTTATTCTATATAGCCAAGAGCAAGATAACTCTCACATGGTAGGTCAATTTTTATCTTAGTTTAATTTTTGTTATTTATTTGAAAGAGTTACAATAGAGGTAGAGACACAGAGAGGTCCTCCATTAGCTGGTTCGCTCTACAGATGACTACAAAGGCCAGAGTTATGCCATTCTGAAACCTGGAGACAGGAGCTTCCTCTGGGTCTCCCTCATGGGTGCATGGGCCCAAGGACTTGGGCCATCTTCTACTGCTATCCCAGGAGATAGCAGAGAGCTGGATTGGAAGAAGAGCAGCTGGAACTAGAACTGGCACCCAAATGGGATGCTGGCCCTTCAGGCCAGGGCTTTAACTCACTGCACAACAGCGCCAGCCCCAATTTTTATCCTTTTTAAGGAATGACCATACTGTTCTGCATAACATCTGTACTAACTTGTGTTTTCACCTACCATATATGGTGGTTTTCTTTTCCCATGTGCTCTCTAGCATTTGTTATTTTTTATCAGTTTGGCATAAAAATGATATAGTATTGTTCATGTTTTTGTGTATTTTGAAATCAGTTAATTTGTTTATTAAATCTTTATTATTTGAAAGGTGGATTTAGAGAGAGAGGGAAAGACATAGATAGCTTTCATCTGCTGGCTCACACCCCAGAGAGTTTCAACAGTTGAGCCTGGGGCATGCTGGAGTCAGGAGCTTCATCCAAGTCTCCCACATGAGTGGCAAGGACCTGAGTCCTTCGTCCATCTTCTGCTGGTTTCCCAGGTGTTTAGCAGTGAGCTAAATTGGAAGTGGAGATTCCTAAACTCAAAGTGGAACTCAGATGTTATGCTGGCCTCACAGATTGCAGCTTTCCCCACTTGGCCACAATGCCAGCCCCTCTATCAATTTAATTCCTCAAAAATAGCTCAGTAATGTTGGCATCTATCTCATTTTGTTTTTTCTCTGTTATTATTCAACTTATTGATGTCTTATTTTTGTTCACATTATTCCTCTCAATTGCTCTACCTGAGGTGAGTAGGGCTGCTGTGTTGCTTAAATGAAGTGTATGCTTTAGATTACTCATTTAATGAGTGCATGTCATTCACATAGCACTTCACTGAAGTTCTACTATGTCCCAAATCCTCTTCTAGGCACAGAATTTAGACCACTTTTCTCTTAGGCCCAGATCTTGCCTTTAACATACTACTTGGAATTTAGTAGCTCATGAAATCTGCAGACTGCATAAATGAATGAATATTTTGAGGGCTGTGCTTTTGTGGAGGAACTTCATAGGAGACCGAAGGAATAAAATAAATCAAAAGTATCCACAGTATATAGAATGTATACTATTTTACAAGTCACAGA
Source organism: Oryctolagus cuniculus (assembly GCF_964237555.1). Lineage (NCBI taxonomy): Eukaryota > Metazoa > Chordata > Mammalia > Lagomorpha > Leporidae > Oryctolagus > Oryctolagus cuniculus. The sequence continues at coordinate 81,489 of NW_027208333.1, forward strand.
GAAGAAGAAGAAGAAGGAAAGTAGTAAGACTAGAAAGTTTGTGGCAAGACTAACAGGCGCTGGTCAAGAACTTAATAAGCACATTAGGAAAGCAGTAAGGTTTCTTTTTTTTTTTTTGAGGAAAAGTTTTTATTTCTAGTGATGAAATTGGCTACAGAACATTATGAAAGTTTAAAAATACAAAGAGAAATTGTCTATAATTAATAGATTCAAAATTTGACAATCAGTGAATATCATTATTAGTCATTACCAACAACAGTTATTGATTTGAAAGGCAGAGTGACAGGAAGAGGGAACCACTGCTTCACTCCCCAGACACTTGCAATAGCCAAAGCTTGACCAAGCCAAAACCAGGAACTGGGAATTCATTCTGGATGTCCCATTTGGGTGCAGGGACCCAAGCACTTCTGCCATCCTCCGTCTCCTCCCAGGGTGCACACTAGCAGAAACTTGCCTCAAAGCAGAGAAGCTACCACTCAAGCCAGGCATTTGTATATGGGATGTGGGTGTGTGGTGGTGATAGCAAGCCCTCATGGATAAAAAAAAAAAAAAAAAAAAAAAAAAAAAAAAAAAAAAAAAAAAAAAAAAAAACAAAGTTATTTCTATGCCAAGGAAATTACTCTGTAGTCTTTCTCTTATAAACTACGTATTGCTGAACCTAGATAATTTTTCCTTTATTTAACAATGACATGAAATGTCAGTTGAGTTGGCTTTCCTGAAGACCTTGTTTCTTGAATATTAGTGGCTAGCTGAGATAAATTCTTTTCATCTCTTTCTCGCTTCGGCAGCACATGTGCTCGCTTCGGCAGCACATATACTAAAATTGGAATGATACAGAGAAGATTAGCATGCCCCTGCGCAGTAAGGTTTCTTTACCTCCCTGTAGGCTCTGCTCTCCAGAGGTGAACAGGGTCCTCTAAACCCACTTGCTGCACACACAAACACCTGAGTGTTGTATTCTCCCACAGGTGTTGGAGACTGATATGGTGTTCTGATTTATATTTACATAATGGCTAGTGACATCGGGCATATTCACATGTTTTGACCATGTACATTTCTTCTGAGAAATGTCTATTCAGATCCTTGCCTGTTTCTTCACTGTATTTTTTGGAGTTTTTCCAATTCATGTAAATGTTCTGGAAATCTGTAAACATTCAGAGTTTTAATTTTTCCTGCCATCTGTTCATTGTATCTACACTCTGATGTTTACTTTGTTGTGAAGAAGTATCTTAGTTGGATATACTCAAATGTCTCTGTTTTTATTTTTGTGACTATTGCTATTGGAATCTTACCCAAAAGCTATTGTGTGTTGACAATATTTAGAGTTTCCCTATGTTTACTTGGGTTTGGGTCTTATGATTACATTTTAATTCACTGTGAGTTCACTTTCACATAGTGTAAGAGATGTTGGAGTCTCTTTTCAGGCTTCTACATATGGATAATCAAGTTCCTCTGCACCACTTGTGAAAGAGATTCTTCTTTCTCCAGTTCATTTTAGTTCCTTTGTTAAATATGAGTTGCTGGTAGAAATTTGGGTTTATTTCTATGCTACCAAGTCTTTTCCATTGAACTATGTGTCTGTTATTATATCAGTGCTAACACTTATTCTTTTTTTTTTTGCAGTATATTTATTTGAAAGGCAGAGTTACAGAGAGGTAGAGGCAGAGAGAGAGAGAGGTCTTCCATCCACTGGTTTACTCCCCAAATGGTCACAATGGCCGGAGCTCTGTTGATCTGAATCCAAGTGTCAGGAGCTTCTTCCAGGTCTCTATGCAGGTGCAGGGGCCCAAAGACTTTGGCCATTTTCTACTTTTTTCTCAGGCTATACCAGAGAGGGGTATAAGAAGTGGAGCAGCTGGGAAACATACTGGCACCCATATGAGATGCCGGCACTGCAGACGGTGACTTTACCTGCTTTGTCATAGTGCTGACCCCTGTAATATGTCTTAAAATATGGTGTGATGTCTCCAGCTTTTTTTTGCTTTATAATATTGCTTTAGATGTTAAGCATCTCTCATGTTTCTATGTGAATTTTAGCATCATTTTTTCTAGCTCTGAGAACATCGTTGGTATGTTGATTGGGATTACATTGAATTTGCAAATTGCTTTTGGTAGTATGGATATTTTGGTATTATTCTTCCCATTCACAAACATAAGTTTTCTGTGAGACTTTCAAAAAGCCTTGACAAAAATTGGACTTTATTACACAAAAATTCATCACTTTTTGGGATCATTTAAATCCATAATTTTGCACTAATATTTGATAAATAATTAAAGACTTTGAGCATTTTAGTAGGAGAAATTAAAATATTTATCAATTTATTCAAATATTGTTTAGATGTGATATTCAAATATTGTTTAGAGCCATTGTCTATATTCCCTCTAAATTACGATCTTTTTGCTTTTTGCCTGTTAAACTTGTCCCTTGATTCAAGAACCCTTTTTAATGTAATGTAAACTGAAAATGTCATTTCATAAGCTAAAAAAAATGACAAAGAAGGAAAAAGAAGGGAGGGAGGTTGAGTATATAATTATGTTCTCCGAATTTTTTCTATAAAACATATTGAATCATTTAAAAGCTAATGAAAATTAAACTCAAAATTGGACCATTATGACCAATATTTAAAACAAGTGATTAAAAACTGTAGATGTCTTCAATTTTGATTATCATTCTTCTTTAGAATATCTGAAAGAAATCTGGCTTCTCACTTTAAAATATACCAGTGTGTTAGAATTCAGTATTAAATGACTTTGTTTAAAAGTTTTATTTAATCTATTGCTTTAAGTAGTAATACTATGGCCATTGTAAAACAAAATCCTTATCATTTTTCATAAAACAGAAAGGGCCTTTAAAACATCATCACTAAAAATATTAAGAGACCTAAAATATAACATTCTTAAAACCCAAGTGATACCATTCAAAATTTTCAAATATGCAGGGATAGTTCATGTCAAGTAACTAAATAATTGTTAAGTGTATATATGGAATAGCTTCTATAAATTCTTTTGGCAAGGGCTGGCACTGTGGCATAGTGGGTGAGGCTGCCACCTGCAGTGCTGGTATTCCATAGGGGCATCAGTTCAAGACCTGGCTGCTCCACTTCCTATCCAGCTCTCTGCTATGGCCTGGGAAACACTATAAAATGGTGCAAGTCCTTGGGCCCCTGCAACTGCATAGGAGACCAGGAAGAGGCTCCTGGCTCCTGCCTTCCAGTCAGCACAGCTCCAGCCATGGAGGCCAACTGTGGAGTGAACCAGTGAATGGAAGACCACTCTCTCTGCCTGTCCTTCTCTCTCTGTGTAATTCTGACTTTCAAATAATATAAATAAATCTTTAAAAATTCTTTTGGCAAATAGATGAAGCTACTTGTTATACATTTCAAATAAATAGCAAACATACTAGAAAAATATATTGAATAAAATTTAAGCAACTCATAGCTATACACAGAAATTTCTCACCATAACAACATAGCAACCACTAAATTTCCAAATTCAATTTTCCACAACTTAGAATCTTTAACTCCAGAAGGAGTACAAAATTGACAGAACAGTGGCCTATGTATCAGGATACCTAATGCTAATACAGAATTATCCCTGCCACAACTTACCTATGTGACCTTGAACAATTCACTTTACTTCTCTGGGCTTGGCATTTAGCATCCTCATGTGATAAAGGAGGCTTGGATAAGATCAGTTGTACTCTATCTTGAGACTTCAATGATCTCTCAGTTTCCAAACAGGCACCTTAAGGGAAAGTAAACCTTTAGATCAAAGCTTACATTTTTAAATATAAATATATTTTAAACTGTTTCTACAACTAGTACAAAACAACACATTCAAATGTGTACCATGCCACTTTTCAATATTTGGGAATAATTAATGCATCATTTTAGAGCATTGTCTTGAGGCCAGTGCTGTGGTGTAGCTAGTAAAGCCACTGCATGCAGTGGGGGCATCCCATATGGAGGCCGGTTCAAGTCCAGGCTGCTCCATTTTCCATTCAGCTGTCTGCTATAGCCTGGGAGAGCAGTAGGAAGTTGGCCCAAGTCCTTGGGCCCCTGAATCTGCATGGGAGACCCTGAAGAGGTCCTGGCTCCTGGTTTCAGATTGGCATATCTCTGACCTTTTAGGCCATCTGGGGAGTGAACCAGCAGATGGAGGACCTCTCTCTCTCTCTCTCTTCCTCCTGTTCACTATCTGTGTAACTCTGACTTCCAAATAAATAAATAAATAAATCTTTTAAAAAATCAAAAGAATATTGTCTGGCACACAGTGAACCACTAAGTACAAGATATTATTAGTAATATTAGATTGAAATATTGAAATAAACTAGGCAATAAGCCTTAAGATGCAAATTAATACCAAGAAATATAATCTCAAATTTCTGTGTTCAACAAGGTAGTCTCTTTTCACTACTAACTTTATACTAAATAAGATATTTTGATATTTTGTTAAGAGTAAATTTATCGGGGGCCAGCGCCGTGGCTCACTTGGTTAATTCTCCACCTGTGGTGCTGGTATCCCTTATGGGCAAAGTGTTCTAGTCCTGGTTGCTCCTCTTTCAGTCCAGCTTTCTGCTATGGCCCGGGAAGGCAGTAGAGGATGGCCCAAGTGCTTGGGCCCTGCACCCGGATGGGAGACCAGGAGAAAGCACCTGACTCCTGGCTTTGGATGGGCACAGCTCCAACTGTGGCAGCCATCTGGGGACTGAACCAATGGAAGGAAGACCTTTCTGATTTCTCACTGTATATAACTCTACCTGTCAAATAAAAAAAATTACTAGTTTTTCATAAAAACTGCAGTATTGAAAAAGTTCTAAAATCCCTCTAATTCTAAATGTCTGTGACTGCTAACTCATTAGCACATATTGCATTCTTTACATCTGGGTAATCATGACAATTCACTTTTAAATGATTAACAGATCTGCTGTTATATATAAATACATGCTTTTCCGAAAATCATACAATAAGCAGGCTACATACTTTACTTCAAGTAGAACTGCCATATCCAGTCCTACAATTGTAAATAAGACAGTTTCAATTGTTCAGCATTATCAATTATAAATTCCAATCGTGTAGCAATACTCATAAGAATTTAGGGGGCCGATGCTGTGGAGTAGCAAGTAGAGCTGTGGCTTGCAGTGCTGACATTCCAATTGGGTGCCAGTTCAAGTCCTGGCTACTCAAATTACTATCCATCTTTTTAGGCAAGTAAGACTTACTATCCAGCAGTAGAGGATGGCCCAGGCCCTTGGGCTCCTGCACCTGCATAGGAGACCCAAAAGAAGCTGCTGGCTCCTGGCTTTGGATTGGCAGAGCTCCAGCCATTGTGGCCAAATGGGGAGTGAACCAGCGGTTGGAAGACTGCTCTCTCTCTCTCTCTCTCCTTCTCTGTGTAACTCTGATTTTCAAGTAAAATAAATGAATCTTTTTTTAAAAAGGATGAAATAAAAAGGAAGATGAAGATTACAAAATTGTTTAATTTTTTTAATAAATATAAATTTCCAAAGTACAGCTTTTGGATTACAGTGGCTTCCCCTCCCCCAAAACATCCCTCCCACCCATAATCCTCCTATTTCCTGCTTCCTCTCCCATCCCAGAAGATTACAAAATTGTATGAAGGACATTTGTACAGTAAACAAATATACTGATTTCCAATGCAATATTTGAATACTTGAAGCAGGAAGGCTAAGTACTTCTTTGCCAAAATAACATGTTTTCTCCAGTGTAAAACCCATTTGCCATCCCAATACACAAAGGGATTTGGGGCAAGAAGGAAAAAAGAAGTCCACACATGCAGAAATTTTAAGCAAAACAAAATAGAGAATGTATTTAGTTTCATGTAAATCACATGAGAATTAATAGTATTCTACCAATTTGCAACAAATATTTTTAACTTTAATGAATGAATGAACTTTCAGTTACATAGCAGGAAACTTCTACCCTCTCCCATAAAACTGAAAGAGAAACTTTTTAAAAGTAAAAACTGATGAAAGAATTCTGCAATACATGTTAATGTTAAGTAGCCCAGCAGAGTTTATTTAGAAATACAAACACACACACAGAAAATAAATACATTAAAATCTTACTGAATAGTCCAGTAATAGTTCAGGATCCAATATGTGTGCAAAAGATTCTGGATTTCCCAGTCACTTTGTATAGGAAATGATGTGCTTTGCTATGTAGCATGTAACTTTAGATTCCTGAACACCTCCACTTTGCTTCTTACCCTGAGTCCCAGCAAATACAGGAACACAGCTGTTGAGTCATTTATTTTCTGGATTTGGGAATATCAAAGAATTAATGAGTATAGAAAGTTGTACAGCAAAGACCAAGAATATCCAAGGGAGGTCAGGAAAATCAATTGAACAAGTCAAAATACTATGACTGTATACTGAATGCTCTGTTTTTAATATGTCTTACTTACCTAAAAAGACATGAGGGCTATTGCTCTCTCTCTTAATACAACTAAGGAGAAGATATCACCAATGCTCAAGAAAAATGAATACACAGCAGAGCTAATACAAAATCCCCAAATTCCAAAATAGAAAAACTGGATATGCACTCCTTACACACACCCTGAAGTGGCAATGAAGTAGAACAAATCTAAAATTAGAAAAAAATCTTTTTTTAAAGATTTATTTATTTATTTGAAAGTCAGAGTTGCACAGAGAGAGGCAGAGAAGAGAGAGGGGTCTTCCATCCACTGGTTCTCTCCCCAGTTGGCTGCAATGGCCAGAGTTGTGCCAATCCAAAGCCAGGAGCAAGGAGCTTCTTCCAGGTCTCCCACATGGGTGCAGGGGCCCAGGACTTGGGCCATCTTCTACTGCTTTCCCAGGCTATAGCAGAGATCTGGATCCATATGAGCTGCCAGCACTGCAAGTGGTGGCTCTACCCACTATGCCACACCACTGGCCCCGAAAATTCTTGTCAAATTAAGAACATTTAACCTTTGTTTTAGAGTGCATTATTAAAATATCTAAACTGGGGGAATACATAATTTCTTTCTTTAGAAATCAGAAGAGAAAAAGAACACTTCAAGCCTACTGTGACACCACACAGAAGGAATGGAGAATCATGATCTCAATTAGCCTAGGGACAGAATAAAAGGGAGGGAAATAGGAACAACAGAATTAAGATGAATAAGCTTTGACAGCTGAGGGAATCTGAATGTAAAGAAAAGGCATGCAGTTAACTGAAACAATAGAGATAATTCTGAGAGGAAAAAACATTGTTAAGTCATATTAATGGGGCCAGAGCTGTGACTTAGTAAAGTAAAAAAAAAAAATCTAAAATTTGTTTTTAAATTATATAATTAAAAAAGATTAAAAAAAGATGTTCAATCTTAAGTCTCTACAGCATAAGATATACATCAATTTTCCCAGGTTCTATTTGCATTTATTAACAAAGTTTCATGGGTATAATCACTAAAGTGGCTCCAATAAGTCTTTTTATAAAAATTATTTTTTATTTTGACAGGCAGAGTGGACAGTGAGAGAGACAGAGAGAAAGGTCTTCCTTTTTCTGTTGGTTTACCCCCTAGTGACCGCTGCCGCCAGTGTGCTGCGGCTGGCACATGGCGCTGATCCAAAGCCAGGAGCCAAGTGCTTCCTCCTGGTCTCCCATGCAGGTACGGGGCCCAAGCACTTTGGCCATCCTCCATTGCACTCCTGGGCCATAGCAGAGAGCTGGACTGGAAGTGGAGCAACTGGGACAGAATCTGGCTCTCCCAGCAGGACTAGAACTTGGTGTGCCTGCACCGCAGGTGGAGGATTAGCTTATTGAGCCATGGAGCCTGCCTCCAATAAGTCTTAACCTGGGATGCAACTAAATTTAACAAGGATACTCAATAGGAATTTTAGAAGAATTCCAAAATATGTATCAGAATAAAAATAAATACTTTACTTGGTACATCTCATTTTAACTATACTATTGTCTAAATTTCCAAATGTCAGATGTACTAAAAAAATCCCCAAAGCAGCAGAGTTGGTCCGACATGATGAGGAATAAAATAAAGAAAATGAGAATTCGCAGATCCCAGATTAAAATAACCAAGAAGGCCCAATAAAAGAAAACTCAATGTCTTCATACACTAACATTTATTACCTCAGATTTATTTAACAAAAAGGTGATTATTCCAGCTACATCCCATTAGGTAGCCCAATTTTACCTGCTAAATCCATTTAAAAAAAGCACCTCATGATATATTACTAAAATCATATTGCTATATGCCATCCACCATGTCCACCGTACCTTATACCTAATGTTAACAGATCTGATGAAAATCAGTAGATAAATGATGTGTCTTAACCACGTGTGGGAAATGTCTTTTGTTCAACGTTTTTCCAAAAACCCCTCAGTCTCAGTTTGCCTTCACCTTGAAAAGACACTTCTGAGGTTTACTAATCAGTCCAGCTTCTTCGGGCCTCCCTCCAATGAAAGGGGCTAAAATCCATCAAAATAAACTCTAGGCACTGTCCTTGTGCTCCCAGTGACTTTTTCACTCTAGGGGCTCACAAACCTTCTAAATTCTTTAGATCACCTGTGATGTCCATTAGTTCTCAAAGACTATGATGCAAGTAATTTCCCCTCTTGGAACCTTGTTATTAACTGTGCTGTATGAGAAATGAAGTCTCCTACACACCTTGTGCTTACGATTCTCCAAACCATGTTGCCTGCTAGGACTTTGGCCATGAATATAGGACAGCAATACCTGAACATGATTACTGAGATCTCCTTAATAAAGGATAGACTGGGGCCAGCACTGTGGTGCAGTGGTGTAATCCTTTACCTGCAATGCTGGCACCCCATATGAGCACCAGTTCTAGTCCCCATTTCTCCTTTTCCCATCCAGCTCTCTGCAATAGCCTGGGAAAGCAGTAGAAGCTGTTCCAAGTGCTTTGGTCCCTGCCAAAATATGGGAGACCTGGAAGCTCCTAGCTCAGATTGGCCCAGCTGCAGACATTGCAGTCATTAGGGGAGTAAATGAGCATATGGAAGACCTTTCTGTGTCTCTTCTTCTCACTCTCTGTAAGTAAACCTGTCAACTACATAAATAAATTCCTTATATATATATTTACATTTATTTATATATTTATGTATATAAATATATTCATATATAAAATATATTATAATTTATCATACAATATATTATATAATATATAATTATAAACAGATAATATTATATAATTTATTATATGTATTTTATATATATATATATATATATATATATTATTGAGATGACTTCAATAGCCAGAGTGTGGCCAGGTTGAAACCAGGAGCTTTTCCTCTGATGTGTGTCCCAGGAACCCAGGTACTTGGAGCATCTTTCACTGCTTTTTCAATCCATTGGTAAGGAGCTGGATCAGAAATAATTATTTATATATAAATAACAAATTCATATATAATAATTATATACAATTATATATTTATAATAATTATATGCAATTCTATATTATGTATAGAAATATATAGTATAATATATAATATATATTATAATATATAAATATATATATGATGGACCAAAATATGGTATTCTCCATTTGGCAGAAGGGACAGGCTCCAATATCTACTGTCTATGTCAGTATGTCAGCACAATGTAGGAGGTAACCCCTCTACCAAATAAGAAAAGCTATTTCAGTTCAGCTGGACATCATTCTGCTGACTGTTGACCTTATTACTGTTAGTCTGGATGCTTTCATTGGTTGCAATCCAGAGACCCAATTTTCCCATAGATATAAACATCAGCAAACATGAAAATTTGGTAAGAAAAGCTTAAACTGAGAGTTATGTTTAATAACTATTTTTTTTTAATTTTTATTTAATGCATATAAATTTCCAAAGTACGACTTATGGATTACAATGGCTTCCCCCCCATACCGTCCCTCCCACCCACAACCCTCCCCTTTCCCACTCCCTCTCCCCTTCCATTCACATCAAGATTCATTTTTGATTATCTTAATATACAGAAGATCAGCTTAGTATACATCAAGTATGGATTTCAACAGTTTGCTCCCACACAGAAACATAAAGTGAAAAATAATAGATGATTTTTTTTTTAAAATGATGATGAAATCAGAGCAGACGTATTGTCATGTTTAATCCCAGTGAGAGTCAAGTTGGGAATTGATAATTTCTTTTTTTTTTTTTAACAGAGGATCAGTTTAGTATGCATTAAGTAAGGATTTCAACAGTTTGCACCCCCATAGAAACACAAAGTGAAATATATTGTTTGAGTACTCGTTATAGCATTAAATCTCAATGTACAGCACATTAAGGATAGAGATCCTACATGAGGAGTAAGTGCACAGTGACTCCTGTTGTTGACTTTACCAATTGACACTCCTGTCTATGGCATCAGTAATCTCCCTATGCTCCAGTCATGAGTTTCCAAGGCTATGGAAGCCCTCTGAGTTCTCCGACTCTTATCTTGTTTAGACAAGGTCGTAGATAACCCCACGGTTCGACCCAGCCATCCCACTCCTTGGAATTTACCTAAAGGAATTTAAATTGGCAAACAAAAAAGAGGTCTGCACCCTAATGTTTATTGCAGCACAATTCACAATCGCTAAGACCTGGAACCAACCTAAATGCCCATCAACGATAGACTGGATAAAGAAATTATGGGATATGTACTCTTTAGAATACTATACCGCAGTAAGAAACAACGAAATCCAGTCATTTGCAACAAAATGGAGGAATCTGGAACACATCATGCTGAGTGAAATAAGCCAGTCCCAAAGGGACAAATACCATATGTTCTCCCTGATCAGTGACGACTGACTGAACACCAAGAGGGAAACCTGTTGGAGTGAGGTGGACACTATGGGAAACGGTGGCTTGATCAGCATAGCCCTGACTGTTAATGAACAACTTAATACATTATCCCTCTTAGTAGTTTTTTTTTTTATCTGTTCTACTTAATATGACTGGTTTAGATCTGTAATTGATGCACAGTTATTCTTAAGTGTTGAAAATTAACTGAAATGTGATCCCTGTTGAACATGGTGGTGGGAATGGGAGAGGGAAGAGATGTATAATTTGGGACATGCTCAGGCTGACTTGCCCCAAGTGGTGGAGTTGGAAGCATACCAGGGGATTCCAATTCAATCCCATTGAGGTGGCATGTACCAATGCCATCTCACTGTTCCAGGTGATCAGTTTCAGTTCACAGTTGGTCATGGTGGAGGGACTGGGAGTCAAAGGGAGCACGTAGACAAGTCTAGTACCTGCTAACGCTAACCGATGGAGTAAATAAAGGGGAGAGTGATCCAACATGGGAAGTGAGATACTCAGCAGACTCATAGAATGGCAGATGTCCTAAATAGCACTCTGGCCTCAGAATCAGCCCTAAAGGCATTCGGAGCTGGCTGAAAAGCTCATGAGAGTATTTCAGGCATGGAAAGCCAAGACACTCTGGCAAAAGATCTCTGCGAGTGAGATCCCAGTGGACAGAACAGGTCATCAAAGAAGGAGGTACCTTTCTCTGAAGGGAGGAGAGAACCTCCACTTTGACTATGACCTTGTCTAAACAGGATTAATAACTATTTTAACAAAATTTCTCAGAACCCATCTAATCCAAACCTTGGACAATTGGAAGACATTGTACTTGGCCCACCCATAATCAAAATGGATTCTAAATCCTTCAACTGCAAGGAGAGTATCATAGACATTAATGCTCCAAACGGATCCAGTTCTCTGCTAATGTGTCTGGAAAAGCAGCACAGGGTGACTCAAATATTGGGGCTCCTGCACCCTTGTGAGAGACCTGGAAGAAGCCCCTGGCTCCTGATATCAGTCTGGCCTAGCCGCAGTCATTGCAGCCATTTGAGGAGTGAACAAACCAGGAGGAAGATCAATCTCTCCCATTCTCTCCATCTAGTGCTGCCTTTCAAATTCATAAAAGGATCTTTAAGAAAATAGATCACTTCAATAAATTTGCCATTGCTCAGTCATGATGACTTTTACTACCTTCAGTTCTTTTTCAAAAGATTTATTTATTGGAAAGGCAGATAGAGGAGCTGGTGGTTGTGGTGCAGTGGACAAAGCTGCTATCTGTTACATTGGCATCCTGTATGTGCACCAGTTTAAGTACCAGCTATTCCATTTCTGATCCAGCTCCTTACCAATGGACTGAAAAAGCAGGGAAAGATGGCCCAAGTGCCTGGGATGCTGCCACGCACATTGCAGGAAAAGCTCCTTGCTGCCATGCACATCGGAGGGAAAGCTCCTGGCTTCAACCTGGCCACACTCTGGCTATTAAAGTCATCTCAAAAATGAATTAGGTGGTGGAAGATTTCTGTCTCTCCCTCTCTCTGTAACTCTTTCAAGTAAGTAATTAAATATTTTAATATGATAAAAAAGGCAGAGACACACAGAGACAAAGAGAGAAGGAAGGAGAAGCAGAGAGATCTCCCATCTGCTGGTTCACTTTCTATATGGCTACCACTGTGCAAGACCAGGTTCTCAAGTCCCCATTGAGGTTACAGTTCTCCAATTTGACGACAGGAATGAAAGAATTTGAGCTATTATACATTGCTTCCCAGGGATATTAACATGAAGCTGATTTGGAAGTGTAGTACCCAAAACTCAGATTAGCACTGCAATATAGGATGTGGGCATCTGTTGTGACTGCTAACAAATTTGGAAATCCTAGAGTAAAAATCAACAGATTCCTGGACATACACAATATACCAAAATTGAGTCATGAAGACACATAGAAAAGCTAAACAAATCAAAAACCAAGACAGAGATTGGATGAGTAATAAAGACCCTCCCAACAAGCAAAAGTCCAGGATCAGACAGCCTCACTATTGAATTCTACAGGACTTTTAAAGAACTAATGCTTCTCAAACTATTCAACACAATTGAAAGAGAGACAATCCTCTCAAACTCCTTCTATTAATCCTGCATCACCTTAATTCTTCAACTAGAAAAAGATACAGTGGAGAGAGAGTACTATAGAAAAATATCCCTGATGGGGGCCAGTGCCATAGCACACTGGGTTGATCCTCCACCCGTGGAGACGGCATCCCATATGGGTGCCAGTTCTGGTCCCGGTTGCTGCTATTCCAGTCCAGCTTTCTGCACTGGACTGGGAGGGCAGTGGAGGATGGCCCAAGTGCCTGGGTCCCTGCACCCGCATGGGTGACCAGGGAGATGCTCCTGACTCTGGCTTCCGATTGGACCAGCACTACCTGTTGGGCCATATGGAGCATAAACAAGCAGATAAAATACTTCTGTCTCTCTGCCTCTGCCTCTCCATCTCTGTAACTCAATCTTTCAAATAAATAATTCTTTTGAAAAGGTCAACAAACAATAAAGGCTGGTGGAGAGGGAGAGAAAAAGGTACCCTAATCCACTGTTGGTGGGAATGAAGCTAGTGCAACCATTATGGAAGGCAGTATCAAAGTTCCTCAGAAATCTGAAAACAAACATACCATGTGATCCTGCCATCTGACTACTGGGAATTTATCCGCATGAAATGAAATAGAATATGCACAGGCATGAGTTATCTGTACCCTCATGTTTATTACAGCTCAATTCACAATAGCTAACATGGAATCAACCCAGATGTCCATCAACTGGTGACTGGAACAAAAATATGAGCTATATATACAGTGTAAAATACTATTCAACCATAATTGAGAATGAAATCCCATCTTCTGTAACTAAATGGATGAACTGGAAACAAGTATGCTTCATGAAAGAAGCCAGTCCCCAAAAGACAAATACCATATGTTTTCTCTGACTGGTGGTAATTAATATATAGACAACAAAAAGCAGCATATGAGTTAAATTGACATTTTGAGATTTGAGTATTGTTCATAGCACTTTTCTGTACTCTTTGATAGAGTACACAACATATACTCATTGATATTTCTGCTACTACTTGCTGAATTCTTTATTTTGTAGAGGGTTAAAGCTTGTGATTCTAAAATAAAATCAAAGCATGCAGCTGTCAAAATTAAAAGAAAATAAAACAAGAAGGAGGGAGTTGGAAATATGAGAACAAGGGAAGATAGGATAGGATGTTATCAGTTTGCTCTTCAATCTGTATATATAAATTACATGAAATTTGTTCACTTAATATGCATTTAAAAATATAAACTTAACACTGGAAGAAAAAGACCTGAGATCAGTGTTTTCTGGATTACCACTAATAAAATTTAGTCTTCATTTATGTCTGACCATATTTAATTTCTTATTTATTTATTTTATAAGAAAATTAACATCACCATTCCTAACAAGTCCATCCTGCTTCATGCATATCTATCAGTTCCCACTATGCTAATAATTTCTCATGAACTTAAATCCATATCATCTTAAAAAGATGCAATGTGGGGCTGGCGCTGTGGCATAGCAGATAAAGTTGTTGCCTGCAGTGTTGGCAAGCCATGTGGGTGCCAGTTCAAGTCGCGGCTGCTCCACTTCTGAACCAGCTCTCTGCTATGTCCTGGGAAAGCATTAGAAGGTGGCCCAAGTCCTTGGGGCCTTGCACACATGTGAAAGACCCTGAAGAAGCTCCTGGCTTCAGATTGACACAGACCAGTCATTGCGGCCAACTGGGAGTAAACCAGCCGATGGAAGACCTCTCTGTCTCTGTCTGTCTGTCTCTCTCTCTCTACCTCTTCTCTATTTGTGCAACTCTTTCAAATAAATAAATTAATATTTAAGAAAAAAGCCTGATTCATGTTATTATTTATGTGTTTTAGAGGCTTTGCAGATGTTGATTACATGTGCCATGAAAACCCATTAAAATGCAAATCCTATAAGAGGCAACTCCATGTGCACTAAACTGGTAAAATCCAGTGCATGTGTTGAGAAAAACACACTAGCAATACATTTCAAAAAGCTGTGAAATATTATAAGTGGCTGTCAAAAGCTAAAAATCTGACAATGACTCATTATGTCATTTATTTATATATAATGCTGAGAAAATCAGAAGTATTTGTTAAAACTTCTGCTAAAATGCACTAGATTTATAATTTTTAAATGCATCTTTCCTAGATGTAATGCAGTCCTGTACTACTTTAGAGTATCAGAAATTTAAAATGTTGGACCGGTGCTGTGGTGGAGCAGGTTAACACCCTGGTCTGAAGCGCCAGCATCCCATATGGGGGCCGGTTCAATACTCAGCTGCTCCACTTCTGATCCTGCTCTCTGCTATGGCCTGGCAAAGTAGTAGAAGATGGCCCAAGTCTTTGGGCCCCTGTACCCATCTGGGAGACCGGGAACTAGCACCTGGCTCCTGGCTTCAGATCAGCACAGCTCTGGAAGTTGCAATCAATTAGGGAGTGAACACCAGATGGAAGACCTCTCTCTTTCTCTCTGTCTCTCCTCTCTGTCTGTAACTCGACTTGTACATAAATAAATAAATCTTTAAAACAATTAAGAAATTTAACATGTGAAAGGTTTTTAAAACATGTATTTCTTTATTGTGAGGCAGAGTTACAGATATAGAGAGGAAGAGAAAGAGAGGTCTTCTATCAACTGGTTCACCCCTAAATGGCCAGAATGGCTGGAGCTGGGCCGATCTGAAGCCAGGTGCCAGAAGCCAGGAGTCAGCAGCTTCCTCCAGGTCTCTCACATGGGTGCAGGGGCCCAAGAACTCAGGGCATATTGCACTGCTTTCCTAGGCCATTAGTAAAGAGCTGGATTGGAAGTGCAGGAGCAGGGACTCAAACTGGTGCCCATGTGGGATGCTGGTGCTGCAGGTGGATGCTTAATCTACTATGCCACAGAGTGGGCCCAGTGAATGGTTTTAGGAAGACATCTTTCATGTAGACTAGGCTGCAATATTGCAAGGTAAGGTTTAGCTTTTATTCCCACACATCAGTATTCATCTTTTAGCAACTATAAATACTGAATATCATACATATAGACATAAATATAGGTAACTGCAGATTTTGTTGTCATTCTTTCTAATTCTCTTTTTAATGTCTGCTAATAGGCCATCTTATGGATTATTATATTGATGTTACCCATACACAAGCATCAGGCATTTCCACTGTTGAATGTGTTTATGAGTACAGGTAGATTTGTGTGTACATGAATGCACATTTGATGGAGATAGCACTGACAGTAATACTGTGAGAAATCCTAATGCTGATTCCAAACTTTCTGTCCTCCGCAGAGATGGCTGTCATTGAAGTAGACCACAGGGCCCCTTTTGCTGTTATGGACTGAAATGTGCCTCCCTAAAACTCTAACACGGAAGTGCTAACCAGCAACATGACTCTACCTGAAGAAAGTGCTTTTAAGCAGATCAAATGGTAGATGTGTCTGTCACATCGGAGAAAGGCTTCTGGAAAAATCGAGCCTATTTAAGCACCTTGATCTGATATTTTCAAGCTCTACAACTCTGAGAAGTAAAATTCCATGATTTAAATCATATTCTCTGTGGTATTTTCTTAGCAAATTAATATATCCTCATTTCTGCCAGCATTTTCTATTGTCATCCAGAAGGTCCTAGTGATTAGCAGAGAAATATAGAAACTAAAAACTGTGATTTTAGATTACCAAGTATCTACTAACACAAAAAGATCCCAGAAGCCACCTACTACCATCCTCCAGGACCCAGAAAAAAAACAGGAAGGAGTCAAGTTGCAGGGCAGTAGAAAAAAGTGAATAATGAAAGATCACAGCAGAAGTAAATAAGGAAGTGTTTGGTGCTGTGGTGTAGTGGATTAAAGCCTTGACCTGCTGTGCATGCATCCCATATGTTGCTGCTAGGAGACCAGGTGCTCCACTTCCAATCCAGCTCCCTACTAATGCACCTGGGAAATTGGTGGAAGATGGACCGTGTTCTACGGTGCTGGCACCCACATGAGAGACTTGGAAGAAGCATCTGGCCTTTCCAATAAATAAATAAATCTTAAAAATATAGAAACAGTGTT
This sequence comes from Oryctolagus cuniculus, assembly GCF_964237555.1. NCBI lineage: Eukaryota > Metazoa > Chordata > Mammalia > Lagomorpha > Leporidae > Oryctolagus > Oryctolagus cuniculus. The sequence goes on from NW_027208333.1 coordinate 98,386, forward strand.
AGCACTGTTGGAAAACAGACTCATAGTTCAGTGTAAAAGTATAGGCAGCTGAAATAAACCGACTTTTCTACAGGCAACTCCTATTTAACAAAGGAAAGAAAACAAACAGGAGAAAGAAGAACCCCTTTAGCATATGGTTTAAAGGAAAGTGATTATCCATATGTAGAAGCCTGAAAATATACCCAAAACCTCATACACTATGTAAAAGCAACTCAAGGTGAATTAAAAGTCTAAATATAAAACCAGAAACTAAGTAAACATATGAGAAACTATAAAACATAAGCATAGATAACAGTTTTGGGTAAGATTCCAAAAGCACAAGTAACAAAAATAAAATATAGAAATTTGAGCATATCATATTAAGATACATCTTCACAACAAAGTAATCAACAGAGTGAACATACAATGGACAGAATGGCAGGAAACATTGAAAACTCTGATTATGACAAAAGATTGATAGCCATAACATACATATATAGAACTGGGAAAATCTCCAAATAAGAAGCAAAATGTACAGCTAAGAAATGGGCAAGGATCAAAACAGATGTTTCTCAGAAGAAGAAATCTCAATGGTCAAGACATAGATGAACATGCCCAATATCACTAGCCATTAGGGAAATGTAAATCAAAACCAATAGCAGACTCCATCTGTGGGAGAAGACAATGCTTGGGTTTTCATTTGTGCAACAAGTGGGTTTAGAGGACCCTGTTCACCATAAGAGGGCAGAGTCTACATGGAAGTAAGGAAACCTTAATGTTTTCCTAATGGGCTTGTTAAATTCTTGACCAGTGCCTATTACCTTTGCCGCAAACTTTCCAGTCTCACTACTTTCCTGCTTCTTCCTCTTCGCTGTGGCTTGCAAAAACAGTGTACCTTCTATATACGGAGGATACTTTTGTTTTGTTTTATTCCTCCTATCTCATGATGTTCCTCTAAGAAATCACAACCCTCCAAGTATTCATTAATTTATGCAGTCTGCAGTTTTCATGGGCTACTACATGGCAAAGTACTAGGTTAAAGGAAAGGTATAGGTCAGGAACTGAGCAAAGTTCACAATGATGAAGCCATTGGGGAAATGAACCTGATGGAAGACCTCTCTCTCTCTCTCTCTCTCTCTCTCTGCCTCTCCTTCTCTCTCTGTGTAACTCTGATTTTCAAATAAATAAATAAATCTTTAAAAACTAACAAAATATACTAAAAACCTGGTGGCAACACCTTTCTATCAGAACATGTGAAGCACTCAAACACAGTTTGTCCCAGAAAGTCAACCATAGGGCATATCTTCTACTGCACTTGTGGACATCTCTGAGGGGGGTAAGGGGCACTTATTTCTTCCCCTCTTCTTTCTTAGCACTCTCACAGTTATAACTTCTATCGATGCTTCCAAAGACCAGTCTCTATGAAATTGTAGAACTAATATCCTCCCATGTCAAAAGTGTCATGGGTTTAAACACAGAACCCAAAATAAGATAAGTAACTGGCCTTCTTAATTACACAGTGTGGAATGTAAGATTCTCAGTGGAGCACTGGGTAATATAAAGTGCTGGGCAGAGAAAAACTGTTACTTATCTGTATTTATGATGCTGTAATTCTCCTCTTTATGCAAACTCAGATTAAAAGAGCTCCCATTAGTGGGCAGCACTGTTGCATAGTGGGTAAAGCTACTGCTGCCTTGTCAGCATCCTATATGGGTGCCGGTTGGGATCCTGGCTGCTGCACTTCCCATCCAGCTCTCTGCTGTGGACTGGGAAAACAGTAGAAGTTGGCCCAAACCCCTCATCTCCTGCACCCACCTATGAGACCTGGACAAAGTTCTGCCTTTCAAATAAATAAATAATTATTTAAAAAAACAGCTTCATCTCAGAAGGAGCTCCTGGCTACTGGCTCCAAATTGGCATACCTCCAGCTATTGCTGCCAATTGGGGAATGAACCATCGGATGGAAGACCTCTCTCTCTTTCTCTCTCTCTCTCTCTCCTCTCTGTGTAACTCTTTCAAATGAATAAATAAATCTTTAAAAAAGTAGCTCCAGTTATTGACAACACAGTAGACTTGCATTAATTTTGGTTCCCTTCTCACTTTGCAAAGGGATCAGTGGCAGGTCAAAACAGTTGACAGCCTTGCTAACAGGAGAAGAGATAGCTGAAGACAGAAAATGAAAAGCAGCCAAATACATCATCAAAGAAAGAGAAGTGGACCCCATCCAACACAAACCTTTAAAAGTGGATGCTCACAATTAATGAGTGAAACAGCTGCCCACTGAAATCTTGTCTAGGGAGGGAAGATGTCCTAAGTTCTGCTTTTGTAAACTCCAGTCATAAATCTGTCCTAATAAATCTGTCCCTGGCATCTCTTTTACAAACATACTGGACCCACTGACCATTGGAAATGTGGTTCTAATCATGTAGGCTGCCATTTAAACCCACCAATGCTGTAACAGCTAAGAAACTTGAATTTGATGCTCAATTCTCAGGAAATCATTCCAGCTGAGCCTAGGGCCATTAATAGAAACTCCTTGGATCCTCCACTGTCTCTGTGCCTGTTTGAAAGAAGGGAGATTTCCCACCCCATGTTTCTGGAACAGCTTCAAATTCCACATTGGAAAAATTTGATAATTAATACTTGAGAGGGATCAACACACAAAGCAGCTATTCACGCTTCACACTGCTCCCCACCAGGAAGATGAGGTGCAGGATGAGAGCAGTGGGGCAGATCCTAGACAGATCCTCCTGCCCACCCCTCTGCTGCCCCAGGCTCCCTCCTGAGGGCCATCCAGCCCCACCCTGCAGGAACCAGCCCAGGAAACATCAAGAGACCAGGCCAGACTGCATTCTGAGACCACCCACAGTGGGAACCCGGCTTATTTAACTGTGGAGATCAGGAGTCTTTCTGCCTTCCTTCCCTGTGAGTGCAGGTTCCCAGAACACTGCCCCCTCTCTCCTGTAACCACTAAATAAAGCACATTAGGGACAGTTTAGGTGAGGTACTGCAGGAGAGAGTCCGGGCACTTTGAGCCTGGGAAATAGAGGTGGGAGACAGAGCAGCCCGGGTCCCAGCCCTGACCTCGGGAGAAGCTGCCAGGATCGCTGGCACACTTCTCCCACATGTGTCTCCGCCCCTTCCTGCATGCCAAACCTGCAGCAGAAAGTCCCTGGAGCAGGTACCCTTTCTTCCAGATACACGGGGAGTGAAATTGGGAGTGTGGAGAAGAGAGTCCCTGGCATGTGGGACCCACAGTTGGTGGATGAAGAGGGAAGAAGCAGCAGGAGGCAGGCTCAGGGTGAGCACTCGGAAACTGCCTGGGATCGCACGTGCAGAGCAGGAGTTGCAGTAAATGCCAGAGAAGGAGCAGCATAGCCCCCAGGGTTGACACTGATCAAGGAATGAACTCCCCTGGTCCAACTCTGAGCCCCAGGGACTGGCAGTGGCAGGTGCATGCCCACAGGTATTTGGAAAGCAGAATACCTCGGAGCTACTGGGAACTCTGGGAAATGGAGTCCAGGCTGCAGCATCCCTAGAGACACCAGCTGTTCCTCCGAAAAGCTGCAGTCAGGGGTGGGTGCCCACAACCAGAGGGCATTTGCTTTTGTTAAGTCCCTCCTTCCTTTCCTTCCCACACCAAAATCTCAGGGATCAGTTGCTGTTCCTTTCCTGCATCAAATCTGAAAGAGTGACACTCACTTCTGCTAACTGACCCCAAATCCTGGCTCCCTCATAACCTCTGTCTCTTCCAGAAAAATCTTATTTACTACTTTGGCCCTAGAAATCATAAATGACTATGATAGAATGTAACTTTTAACAGAGGTGTAGAAGGCATGGTTTAATATCCAGTTTTGAGAATACAATTTTCATTTGTGTTTTATTGATGTTTATACTTCTTTTAAGATTCATTTTTTTATTTAGAAGTCAGAGTAACAGAGAAGGAGAGGCACAGAGAGAGAGAGAGAGAGAGAGAGAGAGGTGTTTTCCATCTCCTGCTTCACTCCTCAATTGGCAGCAGCAGCACAGCGCTGACACCTTATAGTTCTTTACAAATCATTTTACACTGTCTTTTTATTCATCTAGTAAAGAGACAGAAGAATGGACACAGAGCTAACTCTGTCCAAAATCTTGCTTGTATTGCATCAGAATACAAAATTTGGGAAGGAAGAAGGCAAAACTGACTCAGACCCAGAAAACATGTAGGAAACTGCCACTCAAGAAACCAAAAGTCAGCTGAGGCACCCAAAACAAGGACAGCAAGCCAGAATTGGAGCAAGCCAACAGCTGTGCCCTGATTGAAAAAGACCATTCCTCTTGTGCCCTGAACTCAATATTGCCGGCTCAAAACAAAAGCTCACATCAGAAAATTCATTACAAACCATGATACATAAGAAAAAAGAGAAAAAAGCCAAAAAAATGCAAAAATCCATAAAGACATTGGGCTTGATTTAGTCGCAGGGAAACCGGCCGTTCCCGGATTCATTCACCCCTCCAGCTGACTGCTTGTGGAATTCTGACTGAATTAACCTGAAAATCACAGTGAAACTCAGTTTGGAGGCAATTAATATCTGTCACCTCAGCCAAAGTGTTCCATTTGATTTTCCAAAACACAAAAACTCACCTTGGTCATGTTGCCTGTAAATTTCTAAGCTTCAAACACCTATTAGTTGTCTTTTTTAATTCATAATGGCTACTCTGTCCAAACTCTTGTTTGTATGGTGTCAGAATACAAAATTTGGGAAGGAAGAAGGCAAAACCAACTCAGACCCAGAAAACATTTAGGAAATTGCCGCTCAAGAAACCAAAAGTCAGCTGAGGCACCCAAAACAATGACAGCAAGCCAGAATTGGAGCAAGCCAACAGCTGTGCCCTGTTTGAAAAAGACCATTCCTCTGTTACCCTGAACTCCATATTGCCGCCTCAAAACCAAAGCTCATATCAGAAAATTCATTACAAACCATGATAAATAAGGGAAATGTGGAAAAAACAAAGAAATGCAAGAGTCCTTTGTAATATTGGACTGGATTTAGACACAAGGAAACTGGCTGTTTCCAGATTCGTCCCCCTTCCACAGACTGACTTTGGAATCTGATTGAATTCATCTCAAAATCGCACTCACACTCAATTTGGAGGGTATTAGTATCTGTCCCCTCAGCAGAAGGGTTCCATATCATTTTCCAAAACACAGAAACTCATCTTGGTCGTGTTGCCTGTAGATTTCTAATCCAAAAAGGACAATGCGCTGTGTTTTTATTTTTCTTTCATAATGTCTACTCTGTCCAAAATCTTGCTTCTATTGCATCAGAATACAAAATTTGGGAATAAGAAGGCAAAACCGACTCAGACCCAGAAAATATGTAGGAAATTGCCACTCAAGAAACCACAAATCGGCTGAGGCACCCAAAACAATGACAGGAAGCCAGAATTGGAGCAAGCCAACAGCTGTGCCCTGTTTGAAAAAGACCATTCCTCTTGTGCCCTGAACTCAATATTGCCACCTCAAAACCAAAGCTCACATCACAAAATTCATTACAAACCATGATAAAAAAGGGAAATGTGAAAAAGCCAAAGAAATGCAAGAGTCCTTTGTGATATTTGGCTGGATTTAGACACAAGGAAACTGGCTGGTTCCAGATTCATTGCCCCCTTCCACAGACTGACTTTGGAATTCTGAGTGAATTGACCACAAAATCGCACTCACACTCAATTTTTAGGGAGTTAGAATCTGTCCCCTCAGGAAAAGGGTTCCATGTCATTTCCCAAACACAGAAACTCATATTGGTCGTGCTGCCTGTAGATTTCTACTCCCGAAAGGGCAATTTTCTGTGTTTTTTTTTTTCTTTCCTAATGGCCGAGGCACCCAAAACAAGGACAGCAAGCCAGAATTGGAGCAAGCCAACAGCTGTGCCCTGATTGAAAAAGACCATTCCTCTCGTGCCCTGAACTCAATTTGCCAGCCTCAAAACCAAAGCTCACATCAGAAAATTCATTACAAACCATGATAAATAAGAAAAAGGAGAAAAAAGCCAAAGAAATGCAAGAATCCATAATGATATCGGAGTTGATATAGTCGCAAGGAAACCGGCTGTTCCCGGATTCATCCACTGCTCCAGCTGACTGCCTGTGGAATTCTGACTGAATTAACCTGAAAATCCCAGGGAAACTCAGTTTGGAGGCAATTAATATCTTTCACCTCAGCCAAACTGTTTCATTTTATTTTGCAAAACACAAAAACTCACCTCGGTCGTGTTACCTGTAGAATATAATCTTCAAACGCCTATTTGTAGTGTTATTTTTATTTCATAATGGCTACACTTTCCAAACTCTTGTTTGTATTGCGTCAGAATACAACATTTGGGAAGGAAGAAGGCAAAACAAACTCAGACCCAGAAAACATTTACGAAATTGCCGCTCAAGAAACCACAAATCGGCTGAGGCACTCAAAACTACGACAGCAAGCCAGAATTTGAGCAAGCCAACAGCTGTGCCCTGATTGAAAAAGAACCTTCCTCTTGTGCCCTGAACTCAATATACCAGCCTCAAAACCAAAGCTTACAACAGAAAATTCATTACAAACCATGATAAATAAGAAAAAGGAGAAAAAAACAAAAAAAATGCAAGAATCCATAATGATATTGTTCTTGATTAAGTTGCAAGGAAACCAGCTGTTCCCGGGTTCATCCACCCCTCCAGCTGACTGCCTGTGGAATTCTGACTGAATTAACCTGAAAATCGCAGTGAACCTCAGTTTGGAAGCAATTAATATCTGTCACTTCAGCCAACGTGTTCCATTTGATTTTCCAAAACACAAAACCTCACTTTGGTCGTGTTACCTGTAGATTTCTAAGGTTCAAACGCCTATCTGTTGTCTTTTTTAATTCATAATGGCTACTCTGTCCAAACTCTTGTTTGTATTGCGTCAGAATACAACATTTGGGAAGGAAGAAGGAAACACCAACTCAGACCAAGAAAACATTTAGGAAATTGCCGCTCAAGAAATACAAATCGGCTGAGGCACCCAAAACAATGACAGCAAGCCAGAATTGGAGCAAGCCAACAGCTGTGCCCTGATTGAAAAAGACCATTCCTCTTGTGCCCTGAACTCAATATTGCCGGCTCAAAACAAAAGCTCACATCAGAAAATTCATTACAAACCATGATACATAAGAAAAAAGAGAAAAAAGCCAAAGAAATGCAAAAATCCATAATGATATTGGGCTTGATTTAGTCGCAGGGAAACCGGCCGTTCCCGGATTCATTCACCCCTCCAGCTGACTGCTTGTGGAATTCTGACTGAATTAACCTGAAAATCGCAGGGAAACTCAGTTTGGAGGCAATTAATATCTGTCACCTCAGCCAAAGTGTTCCATTTGATTTTCCAAAACACAAAACCTCACCTTGGTCGTGTTTCCTGTAGATTTCTAAGCTTCAAATGCCTATTTGTTTTGTGTTTTATTTCATAATGGCTACTCTGCCCACAGTCTTGTTTGTATGGCGTCAGAATACAAAATTTGGAAAGGAAGAAGGGAAAAGCAACTCAGACCCAGAAAACATTTAGGAAATTGAGGCTCAAGAAACCACAAATCGGCTGAGGCACCCAAAACAATGACAGTAAGCTAGAATTGAAGCAGGCCAACAGCTTTGCCCTGTTTGAAAAAGACCATTCCTCTCGTGCCCTGAACTCAATATGCCAGCCTCAAAACCACAGCTCAAATCAGAAAATTCATTACAAACCATGATAAATAAGTAAAAGGAGAAAAAACCCAAAGAAATGGAAGAATCCATAATGAAATCAGAGTTGATAGAGTCGCAAGGAAACGGGCTGTTCCCGGATTCATCCACTGCTCCAGCTGACTGCCTGTGGAATTCTGACTGAATTAACCTGAAAATCCCAGTGAAACTCAGTTTGGAGGCAATTAATATCTGTCACCTCAGCCAAACTGTTACATTTTATTTTCCAAAACACAAAAACTCACCTTGGTTGTGTTACCTGTAGATTTCTAAGGTTCAAACGCCTATTTGTTGTGTTTTTATTTCATAATGGCTACTCCACTGAAACTCTTGTTTGTATGGCGTCAGAACACAAAATTTGGGAAGGAAGAAGGCAAAACCAACTCAGACCCAGAAAACATTTAGGAAATTCCAGCTCAAGAAACCAAAATCGGCTGAGGCACTCAAAACTACGACAGCAAGCCAGAATTTGAGCAAACCAACAGCTGTGCCCTGATAGAAAAAAAACCTTCCTCTTGTGCCCTGAACTCAATATACCAGCCTCAAAACCAAAGCTTACAACAGAAAATTTATTACAAACCATGATAAATAAGTAAAATGAGAAAAAACCAAAAAAATGCAAGAATCCATAATGATGTTGTTCTTGATTAAGTTGCAAGGAAACCAGCTGTTCCCGGGTTCATCCACCCCTCCAGCTGACTGCCTGTGGAATTCTGACTGAATTAACCTGAAAATCGCAGTGAAACTCAGTTTGGAGGCAATTAATATCTGTCACTTCAGCCAAAGTGTTCCATTTTATTTTCCAAAACACAAAAACTCACCTTGGTCGTGTTACCTTTAGATTTCTAAGGTTCAAACGCCTATTTGTTGTCTTTTTTAATTCATAATGGCTACTCTGTCCAAACTCTTGTTTGTATTGCGTCAGAATACAAAATTTGGGAAGGAAGAAGGCAAAACCAACTCAGACCCAGAAAACATTTAGGAAATTGCCGCTCAAGAAATACAAATCGGCTGAGGCACCCAAAACAATGACAGCAAGCCAGAATTGGAGCAACCCAACAGCTTTACCCTTTTTGAAAAAGAACCTTTCTCTCGTGCCCTGAACTCCATATTGCAGCCTCAAAACCAAAGCTCACATCAGAAAATTCATTACAAACCATGATAAATAAGAAAAAGGAGAAAAAAGCCAAAGAAATGGAAGAATCCATAATGAAATTGGAGTTGTTATAGTCGCAAGGAAACCGGCTGTTCCCGGATTCATCCACTGCTCCAGCTGACTGCCTGTGGAATTCTGACTGAATTAACCTGAAAATCCCAGGGAAACTCAGTTTGGAGGCAATTAATATCTGTCACCTCAGCCAAACTGTTTCATTTTATTTTCCAAAACACAAAAACTCACCTTGGTTGTGTTACCTGTAGATTTCTAAGGTTCAAATGCCTATTTGTTGTGTTTTTATTTCATAATGGCTATTCTACCCAAACTCTTGTTTGTATGGCGTCAGAATACAAAATTTGGGAACGAACAAGGCAAAACCAACTCAGACCCAGAAATCATTTAGGAAATTCCTGCTCAAGAAACCTCAAATTTGCTGAGGCACCCAAAACTACGACAGCAAGCCAGAATTTGAGCAAGCCAACAGCTGTGCCCTGATAGAAAAAAAACCTTCCTCTTGTGCCCTGAACTCAAGATACCAGCCTCAAAACCAAAGCTTACAACAGAAAATTTATTAGAAACCATGATAAATAAGAAAAAGGAGAAAAAAACAAAAAAATGCAAGAATCCATAATGATATTGTTCTTGATTAAGTTGCAAGGAAACCAGCTGTTCCCGGATTCATCCACCCCTCCAGCTGACTGCCTGTGGAATTCTGACTGAATTAACCTGAAAATCGCAGTGAAACTCAGTTTGGAGGCAATTAATATCTGTCACCTCAGCCAAAGTGTTGCATTTGATTTTCCAAAACACAAAAACTCACCTTGGTCGTGTTACCTGTAGATTTCTAAGCTTCAAATGCCTATTTGTTGTGTTTTTTATTTCATAATGGCCACTCTGCCCAAACTCTTGTTTGTATGGCGTCAGAATACAAAATTTGGGAAGGAAGAAGGCAAAACCAGCTCAGGCCCAGAAAACATTTAGGAAATTGCCGCTCAAGAAATACAAATCGGCTGAGGCACCCACAACAATGACAGCAAGCCATAATTGGAGCAAGCCAACAGCTGTACCCTGTTTGAAAAAGAACCTTCCTCTTTTACCCTGAACTCAATATGCCAGCCTCAGAACCAAAGCTCACATCAGAAAATTCATAACAAACCATGATAAATAAGAAAAAGGAGAAAAAAGACAAAGAAATGCAAGAATCCGTAATGATATCGGGCTTGATATAGTCGCAAGGAAACCGGCTGCTCCCGGATTCATCCACCCCTCCAGCTGACTGCCTATGGAATTTTGACTGAATTAACCTCAAAATAGCAGTGAAACTCATTTTGGAGACAATTAATATTTGTCACCTCAGCTAAAGTGTTCCATTTTATTTTGCAAAACACAAAAACTCACCTTGGTCGTGTTACCTGTAGATTTCTAAACTTCAAATGCCTATTTGTTGTGTTTTTTATTTCATAATGGGTATTCTACCCAAACTCTTGTTTGTATGGCGTCAGAATACAAAATTTGGGAAGGAAGAAGGGAAAAACAACTCAGACCCAGAAAACATTTAGCAAATTGCCACTCAAGAAACCACAAATCAGCTGAGGATCCCAAACAATGAAAGCAAGCCAGAATTGAGGCAGGCCAATAGCTGTGCCCTGTTTGAAACAGAACCTTCCTCTTGCTCCCTGAACTCCATTTTGCAGCCTCAAATCCAAAGCTCATATCAGAAAATTCATTACAAACCATGATAAATAAGAAAAAGGAGAAAAAAGCCAAAGAAATGCAAGAATCCGTAATGTTATTGGGCTTGATTTAGTCACATGGAAGCCGGCTGTTCGCGGATTCATTCACCCCTCCAGTTGACTGCCTGTGGAATTCTGACTGAATTAACCTGAAAATCGCAGTGAAACTCAGTTTGGAGGCAATTAATATCTGTCACCTCAGCCAAAGTGTTCCATTTTATTTTCCAAAACATAAAAAATCACCTTGGTCATGTTACCTGTAGATTTCTAAGCTTCAAACGCCTATTTGTTGTGTTTTTTATTTCATAATGGCTACTCTGCCCAAACTCTTGTTTGTTTGGCGTCAGAATACAAAATTTGGGAAGGAAGAAGGCAAAACCAACTCAGACCCAGAAAATATTCAGGAAATTGCCGCTCAAGAAACCAAAAGTTAGCTGAGGCACCCAAAGCAATGACAGCAAGCCAGAAGTGGAGCAAGCCAACAGCTGTGCCCTGTTTGAAAAAGAACCTTCCTCTTCTGCCCTGAACTCAATATGCCAGCCTCAGAACCAAAGCTCACATCAGAAAATTCACTACAAACCATGATAAATAAGAAAAAGGAGAAAAAAGAAAAGAAAAGCAAGAATCCATAATGATATAGGGCTTGATTCAGTCGCAAGGAAACCGGCTGTTCCCGGAATCATCCGCCCCTCCAGCTGACTGCCTGTGTAATTCTGACTGAATTAACCTGAAAATCGCAGTGAAACTCACTTTGGAGGCAATTAATATCTGTCACCTCAGCCAAAGTGTTCCATTTGATTTTGCAAAACACAAATCTCACCTTGGTCGTGTTACCTGTAGATTTCTAAGCTTCAAACGCCTATTTGTTGTGTTTTTCTATTTCATAATGGCTACTCTGCCGAAACTCTTGTTTGTATGGCGTCAGAATACAACATTTGGGTAGGAAGAAGGCAAAACCAACTCAGACCCAGAAAACATTTAGGAAATTGCCGCTCACAAACCACATATCGGCTGAGGCACCCAAAACAATGACAGCAAGCCAGAATTGGAGCAGGCCAACTGCTGTGCCCTGTTTGAAAAAGACCATTCCCCCGGTGCTCTGAACTCCATATTGCAGCCATAAAACCAAAGCTCACATCAGAAAATTCATTACAAACCATGATAAATAAGAAAAAGGAGAAAAAAGCCAAAGAAATGCAAGAATCAAGAATGATATTGGGCTTGATTTAGTCGCAAGGAAACCGGCTGTTCCCGGATTCATCCACTGCTCCAGCTGACTGCCTGTGGACTTCTGACTGAATTCACCTGAAAATCGCAGTGAAACTCAGTTTGGAGGCTATTAATATCTGTGACCTCAACAAAGTGTTCCATTTTATTTTCCAAAACACAAAAACTCACCTTGGTCGTGTTACCTGTATTTTTCTAAGCTTCAAACGCCTTTTTGTTGTGTTTTTTATTTCATAATGGCTACTCCGCCCAAACTCTTGTTTGTATTGCGTCAGAATACAACATTTGGGAAGGAAGAAGGCAAAACCAACTCAGACCCAGAAAACCTTTAGGAAATTGCCGCTCAAGAAACCACAAATCGGCTGAGGCACTCAAAACAATGACAGCAAGCCAGAATTGGAGCAGCACAACAGCTGTGCCCTGTTTGAAAAAGACCATACCTCTGGTGCCCTGAACGCCATATTACAGCCTCAAAACCAAAGCTGACATCAGAAAATTCATTACAAACCATGATAAATAAGAAAAATGAGAAAAAAGCCAAAGAAATCAAGAATCCATAATGACATTGGGCTTGATTCAGTCGCAAGGAAATGGGCTGTTCCCGGATTCATCCACCCCTCCAGCTGACTGCCTGTGGAATTCTGACTGAATTAACCTGAAAATCGCAGTGAAACTCAGTTTGGAGGAAATTAATATCTGTAACCTCAGCCAAAGTGTTCCATTTCATTTTCCAAAACACAAAAACTCACCTTGGTCGTGTTACCTGTAGATTTCTAAGCTTCTAACACCTATTTGTTGTGTTTTTTATTTCATAATGGCTGCTCTGTCCAAACTCTTGTTTGTAATGCGACAGAATACAAAATTTTGGAAGGAAGAAGGCAAAACCAACTCAGACCCAGAAAACATTTAGGAAATTGCCACTCAACAAACCAAAATTGAGCTGAGGCATGCAAAACAATGACAGCAAGCCAGAATTGGAGCAAGCCAAGAGCTGTGCCCTGTTTAAAAAAAAAAAAACCTTCCTCTTGTGCCCTAAACTCCATATTGCAGCCTCAAAACCAAATCTCACATCAGAAAATTCATTACAAAGCAGGATAAATCAAAAAATGAGAAAAATGCCAAAGAAATACAGGAGACCTTTCTGATATTGGGCTGGATTTAGTCGCTAGGAAACCGGCTGCTCCCAGATTCATCCACCCCTCCTGCTGACTGCCTGTGGAATTCTCACTGAATTAACCTGAAAATCGCAGTGAAACTCAGTTTGGAGGCAATTAATATCTGTCACCTCAGCCAAAGTGTTCCATTTGATTTTCCAAAACACAAAACTTCACTTTGGTCGTGTTACCTGTAGATTTCTAAGCTTCAAACGCCTTTTTGTTGTGTTTTTTATTTCCTAATGGCTACTCTGCTGAAACTCTTGTTTGTATTGCGTCAGAATACAAATTTGGGAAGGAAGAAGGCAAAACCAACTCAGACCCAGAAAACCTTTAGGAAATTGCCGCTCAAGAAACCACAAATCGGCTGAGGCACTCAAAACAATGACAGCAAGCCAGAATTGGAGCAGCACAACAGCTGTGCCCTGTTTGAAAAAGACCATACCTCTGGTGCCCTGAACTCCATATTGCAGACTCAAAACCAAAGCTGACATCAGAAAATTCATTACAAACCATGATAAATAAGAAAAATGAGAAAAAAGCCAAAGAAATGCAAGAATCCATAATGACATTGGGCTTGATTCAGTCGCAAGGAAACGGGCTGTTCCCGGATTCATCCACCCCTCCAGCTGACTGCCTGTGGAATTCTGACTGAATTCACCTGAAAATCCCAGTGAAACTCAGTTTGGAGGCAATTAATATCTGTCACCTCAGCCAAAGTGTTCCATTTGATTTTCCAAAACACAAAAACTCACCTTTGTTGTGTTACCTGTAGATTTCTAAGCTTCAAATGCCTATTTGTTGTGTTTTTTATTTCATAATGGCTACTCTGCCCAAACTTTTGTTTCTATTGCGTCAGATTACAAAATTTGGGAAGGAAGAAGGCAAAACCAACTCAGACCCAGAAAACATTTAGGAAATTGCCGCTCAAGCAACAAAGGGCCGCTGAGGAACCCAAATCTTTGAAAGCAAGACAGCATTGGAGCAAGCCAACAGCTGTGCCCTGATTGAAAAAGACCATTCCTCCGGTGTCCTGAACTCGATATTGCAATCTCAAAACCAAACCTCAGATCAGAAAATTCATTACAAACCATGATAAAAAAGAAAAATCAGAAAAAATCCAAAGTAATGCAGGAGTTCTTAGTGATATTGGGCTTGATTTATTCCCTTGTTAATGGCTGTTTCCAGATTCTTCTATACCTCCCAGCTGAGTGTCTGTGGTTTCTGACTGAATTAAAATGAAATTCGCTGTGAAACTCGGTTTGGAGGCAATTAATATCTGTCACCTCAGCAAAAGTGTTCCATGTCTTTTTACAAAACACAAAATCTCACCTTGGTCGTGTTACCTGTAGCTTTCCAAAGCCTATTTGATGTGTTTTTTATTTCATAATGTCTACTCTGTCCAAAGTCTTGTTTGTATGCCATCAGAAAAGAAAATTTGGGAAGGAAGAGGAAAAAAACAACTGAGACTCAGAAAACATTTAGGAAATTGCCACTCAAGAAACCGAAAGTCAGCTGAGGCACCCAAATAAATGGCAGCAAGCCAGAATTGGAGCAGGCCAACAGCTGTGACCTGTTTGAAAAAGACCATTCCTCCGGTGCCCTGAACTCCATATTGCAGCCTCAAAACCAAAGATCACATCAGAAAATTCATTACAAACCATGATAAATAAGAAAAATGAGAAAAAAGCCAAAGAAATGCAAGAATCCATAATGATATTGGGCTTGATTTAGTCGCAAGGAAACCGGCTGTTCCCGGATTCATCCACCCCTCCAGCTGACAGCTTGTGGAATTCTGACTGAATTAACCTGAAAATCGCAGTGAAACTCAATTTGGAGGCAATTAATATCTGTCACCTCAGCCAAAGTGTTCCATTTGATTTTCCAAAACACAAAAACTCACCTTGGTTGTGTTACCTGTAGATTTCTAAGCTTCAAACGCCTATTTGTTGTGTTTTTTATTTCATAATGGCTACTCTGTCCAAACTCTTGTTTGTATTGCGTCAGAATACAAAATTTGGGAAGGAAGAAGGAAAACCAACTCAGACACAGAAAACATTTAGGAAATTGCCGCTCAAGAAACAAAGGGCCGCTGAGGAAGCCAAAACCTTGAAAGCAAGACAGAATTGGAGCAAGCCAACAGCTGTGCCCTGATTGAAAAAGACCATTCCTCCGGTGTCCTGAACTCGATATTGCAACCTCAAAACCAAACCTCAGATCAGAAAATTCATTACAAACCATGATAAATAAGAAAAATCAGAAAAAATCCAAAGAAATGCAGGAGTTCATAGTGATATTGGGCTTGATTTATTCCCTTGTTAATGGCTGTTTCCACATTCTTCTATACCTCCCAGCTGAGTGTCTGTGGTTTCTGACTGAATTAAAATGAAATTCGCTGTGAAACTCGGTTTGGAGGCAATTAATATCTGTCACCTCAGCAAAAGTGTTCCATATCTTTTTCCAAAACACAAAATCTCACCTTGGTTGTGTTACCTGTAGCTTTCAAAAGCCTATTTGATGTGTTTTTTATTCCATAATGTCTATTCTGTCCAAAATCTTGCTTGTATTACGTCAGAATACAAAATTTGGGAAGGAAGAGGACAAAAACAACTGAGACTCAGAAAACGTTTAGGAAATTGCCACTCAAGAAACCTCAAATCGGCGGAGGCACCCAAAACAATGACAGCAAGCCAGAATTGGAGCAAGCCAGCAGCTGTGCCCTGATTGAAAAAGACCATTCCTCCGGTGCCCTGAACTCCATATTGCAGCCTCAAATCCAAAGCTCACATCAGAAAATTCATTACAAACCATGATAAATAAGAAAAATGAGAATAAAGCCAAAGAAATGCAAGAATCCATAATGATATTGGGCTTCATTTAGTTGCAAGGAAACCGGCTATTCCCGGATTCATCCACCCCTCCAGCTGACTGCCTGTGGAATTCTGACTGAATTAACCTGAACGGAGGCAGTTAATATCTGTCACCACAGCCAACTTGTTCCATTTGATTTTCCAAAACACAAAATCTCACCTTGGTCGTGTTATCTGTAGCTTCAAAAGCCTATTTGTTGTGTTTTTTATTTCCTAATGGCTACTCTGTCCAAACTCTTGTTTGTATTGTGTCAGAATACAAAATTTGGGAAGAAGGAAAACCAACTCAGACCCAGAAAACATTTAGGATATTGATGCTCAAGAAACTTCAAATCGGCGGAGGCACCCAAAACAATGACAGCAAGCCAGAATTGGAGCAAGCCAACAGCTGTGACCTGATTGAATAAGAGCCTTCCTCTTGTGCCCTGAACTCCATATGCCAGCCTCAAAACCAAAGCTCACATCAGAAAATTCATTACAAACCACTAAAATTAAGAAAAATGAGAAAAAGGCCAAAGAAATTCAAGAATTCATAATGATATTGGGCTTGATTTAGTCGCAAGGAAACCGTATATTCCCAGATTCATCCACCTCTCCAGCTGATGCCTGAGGAATATTGACTGAATTAACCTGAACGGAGGCAGTTAATATCTGTCACCACAGCCAAAGTGTTCCATTTCATTTTCCAAAACAAAATCTCACCTTGGTCGTGTTACCTGTAGCTTTCAAAAGCCTATTTGATGTGTTTTTTTATTTCATAATGGCTATTCTGTCCAAACTCTTGTTTGTATTGAGTCAGAATAAAAAATTTGGGAATAAGAAGAAAAAACCGTGTCAGACCCAGAAAACATTTAGGAAATTGCCACTCAAGAAACCTCAAATTTGCTGAGGCACCCAAAACAATGACAGCAAGCCACAATTAGAGCAAGCCAACAGCTGTGCCCTGATTGAAAAAGAACATTTCTCTTGTGCCCGGAAGTTCTTATTGCAGCCTCAAATGCAAAGCTCACATCAAAAATTCATTACCAACCATGATAAATAAGAAAAATGAGAAAAAAGCCAAAGAAAAGCAAGAATCCATAATGATATTGGGCTTGATTTAGTCGTAAGAAATCCGGCTAGTCCTGGATTCATCCACCCCTCCAGGTGACTGCCTGTGCAATTCTCACTGAATTAACCTGAAAATCACAGTGAAACTCAGTTTGGAGGCAATTAATATCTGTCACCTCAGCCAAAGTGTTCCATTTTATTTTCCAAAACACAAAAACTCACCTTGGTCGTGTTACCTGTAGATTTCTAAGCTTCAAACGCCTATGTGTTGTGTTTTTTATTTCATAATGGCTACTCTGTCCAAACTCTAGTTTATATTGCGTCAGAATACAAAATTTGGGAAGGAAGAAGGCAAAACCATCTCCGACCAAGAAAACATTTAGGAAATTGCCGCTCAAGAAACCAAAAGTCAGCTGAGGCACCCAAAACAAGGACAGCAAGCCAGAATTGGAGCAAGCCAACAGCTGTGCCCTGAACTCAATATGCCTGCCTCAAAACCAAAGCTCACATCAGAAAATTCATTACAAACCATGATAAATAAGAAAAATGAGAAAAAAGCCAAAGAAATGCAGGAGTTCTTAGTGATATTGGGCTTCATTTATTCCCATGTAAACTGCTGTTTGCAGATTCTTCCACACCTCCCAGCTGAGTGAATGTGTATTCTGACTGAATTAACCTGGAAATCGCAGTGAAACTCACTTTGGAGGGAATTAGATATTGTCCCCTCAGCAGAAGTGTTCCATGACACTTTCTAAAACACAAAAACTCACCTTGGTCGTGTTACCTATCGATATCTAAGCTTCAAATGCGTAATGTTGTGTTTTTAATTTCATAATGGCTACTCTGTCCAAACTCTTGTTTGTATTGCGTCAGAAAATTTGGGAAGGAAGAAGGCAAAACCAACTCAGACCCAGAAAACATTCAGAAAATGTGGATCAAAAAACAACAATGCTGAGGCACCCAAAACCTTTAAAGCAAGACAGAATTGTAGCAAACCAATAGCTGTGCCCTGATTGAAAAAGAACCTTCCTCTTGTGCCCTGAACCCAATATGCCAGCATCAAAACCAAAGCTCACATCAGAAAATTCATTACAAACCATGATAAAAAGAAAAATGAGAAAATAGCCAAGGAAATGCAAGAATCCATAATGATATTGGGCTTGATTCAGTCACAACGAAACCGGCTGTTCCCAGATCCATCCACCCTTCCAGCTGACTGCCTGTGGACTTCTGAAAGAATTAACCTGAAAATCGCAGTGAAACTCAGTTTGGAGACTATTAATATCTGTCACCTCAGCCAAAGTGTTCCATTTTATTTTCCAAAATCAAAAACTCACCTTAGTCGTGTTACCCGTGGATTTCTAAGCTTCAAACGCCTATTTGTTGTGCTTTTAATTTCATAATGGCTACTCTGTCTAAACTCTTGTTTATATTTCTTCAGAATACAAAATTTGGGAAGGAAGAAGGCAAAACCAACTCAGAACCAGTAAACATTTAGGAAATTGCCACTGAGGAAACGACAAATTGGCTGAGGCACCCAAACCAATGACAGCAAGCCAGAATTGGAGCAAGGCAACAGCTGTGCCCTGATTAAAAAAGACCATTCCTCAGGTTCCCTGAACTCCATATTGCAGCCTCAAAACCAAAGCTCACATCAGAAAATTCATTACAAACCATGATAAATAAGAAAAATGAGAAAATAGACAAAGACATGCAAGAATCCATAATGATATTGGGCTAGATTTAGTCGCAAGGAAACCGGCTGTTCCCGGATTCATCCACCCCTCCAGCTGACTGCCTGTGGAATTCTCACTGAATTCACCTGAAAATCACAGTGAAACTCAGTTTGGAGGCAATTAATATCTGTCACCTCAGCCAAAGTCTTCCATTTCATTTTCCAAAACACAAAACCTCACCTTGGTTGAGTTACCTGTAGATTTCTAAGCTTCCAATGCCTATTTGTTGTGTTTTTTATTTCATAATGGCTACTCTGCCCAAACTCTTGTTTGTATGGCGTCAGAATACAACATTTGGGAAGGAAGAAGGCAAAACCAACTCAGACCCAGAAAACATTTAGGAAATTGCCGCTCAAGAAACCACAAATCAGCTGAGGCACCCAAAACAAGGACAGCAAGCCAGAATTGGAGCAAGCCAACAGCTGTGCCCTGATTGAAAAAGAATCTTCCTCTTTTGCCCTGAAATCAATATGCCAGCCTCAAAACTAAAGCTCACATCAGAAATTTCATTACAAACCATGATAAATAAGGGAAATGTGAAAAAGCCAAAGAAATGCAAGAGTCCTTTGTGATATTTGCCTGGATTTAGACAGAAGGAAACTGGCTGTTTAAAGATTCATCCTCCCCTTCCACAGACTGAGTTTGGAATTCTGACTCAATTCACCTCAAAATCGCACTCACACTCAATTTGGAGGGAATTACTATCTGTCCCCTCAGCAGAAGTGTTCCATGTCATTTTCCAAAACACAGAAACTCATCTTGCTCATGTTGCCTGTAGATTTCTAATCCTGAAAGGGTAATTTGGTGTGTTTTTTTTTTTCTTTCATAATGGCTACTCTGTCCAAAATCTTGCTTGTATTGCATCAGAATACAAAATTTGGGAATAAGAAGGCAAAACCAACTCAGACCCAGAAAACATTTAGGAAATTACCACTCAAGAATCCACAAATTGGCTGAGGGACACAAAAAATTGACAGCAAGCCAGAATTGGAGCAAGCCAACAGCTGAGCCCTGTTTGAAAAAGACCATTCCTCTGGTGCCCTGAACTCAATATGCCAGCCTCAAAACCAAAGATCACACAAGAAAATTCATTACAAACCATGATGAATAAGAAAAATGAGAAAAAAGCCGAAGAAATGCAAGAATCCATAATGATATTGGGCTTGATTTAGTCTCAAGGAAACCGGCTGTTCCCGGATTCATCCAACCCTAAAGCTGACTGCCTGTAGACTTCTGACTAAATTAACCTGAAATTCCCAGTGAAACTCAGTTTGGAGGCAATATATAACTGTCACCTCAGCCAAAGTGTTCCATTTTATTTTCCAAAACACAAAAACTCACCTTGTTCGTGTTACCTGTAGATTTATAAGCTTCAAATGCCTATGTGTTGTGTTTTTTATTTCATAATGGCTACTCTGTCCAAACTCTTGTTTGTATTGCGTCAGAATACAAAATTTGGGGAGGAAGAAGGCAAAACCAACTCAGACCCAGAAAACATTTAGAAAATTGCCTCTCAAGAAACCAAACACCGCTGAGGCACCCAAAAACTTAAAACAAGACAGAATTGGAACAAGCCAACAGCTGTGCCCTGATTGAAAAAGAACCTTCCTCTTGTGCCCTGAACTCAATATGCCAGCCTCAAAACCAAAGCTCACATCAGAAAATTCATTACAAATCATCATAAATAAGAAAAAAGAGAAAAAAGCCAAAGAAATGCAATTATCCATAATCATAGTGGCTTGAATTAGTTGCATGGAAACCGGCTGTTCCCGGATTCATCCACCCCTCCAGCTGACTGCCTGTGGAATTCTGACTGAATTAACCTGAAAATCGCAGTAAGACTCAGTTTGGAGGCAATAATATCAGTCACCTCAGCCAAAGTGTTCCATTTGATTTTCCAAATCACAAAAACTCACCTTGGTCGTGTTACCCTTAGATTCACAAGCTTCAAACGCTAATTTGTTGTTGTTTTTTTTTTTTTATTTCATGATGGCTACTCTGTCCAAACTCTTGTTTGTATTGCGTCAGAATACAAAATGTGGGAAGGAAGAAGGGAAAACCAACTCAGACCCAGAAAACATTTAGGAAATTGCCGCTCAAGAAAC
Source organism: Oryctolagus cuniculus (assembly GCF_964237555.1). Classification (NCBI taxonomy): domain Eukaryota; kingdom Metazoa; phylum Chordata; class Mammalia; order Lagomorpha; family Leporidae; genus Oryctolagus; species Oryctolagus cuniculus. Next base: position 119,130 of record NW_027208333.1, read on the forward strand.
CACAAATCGGCTGAGGCACCCAAAACCTTGAAAGCAAGCCAGAATTGGAGCAAGCCAACAGCTGTGCCCTGATTGAACTAGACCATTAATCCAGTGCCCTGAACTCCATATTCCAGCCTCAAAACCAAAGCTCACTTCAGAAAATTCATTAGAAACCATGATAAATAAGGGAAATCTGAGAAAGCCAAAGAAATTCAAGAGTCCTTTGTGGTATTTGGCTGGATTTAGACACAAAGAAACTGGCTGTTTCCGGATTCATCCCCCCCTTCCACAGACAGACTTTGGAATTCTGATTGAATTCACCTCAAAATCACACTCACACTCAATTTGGAGGGAATTAGAATCTGTCCCCTCAGCAGAAGGGTTCCATGTCATTTTCCAAAACACAGAAACTCATCTTGGTCGAGTTGCCTGTAGATTTCTAATCCTGAAAGGGCAATTTGCTGTGTTTTTTTTTTTTTCTTTCATAATGGCTACTCTGCCAAAATCTTGCTTGTATTGCATCAGAATACAAAATTTTGGAAGGAAGAAGGCAAAACCGACTCAGACCCAGAAAACATTTAGGAAATTGCCGCTCAAGAAACCACAAATCGGCTGAGGCACCCAAAACAATGACAGCAAGCCAGAATTGCAGCAAGCCAACAGCTGTGCCCTGATTGAAAAACAACCTTCCTCTTGTGCCCTGAACTCAATATGCCAGGCTCAAAACCAAAGCTCACATCAGAAAATTCATTACAAACAATGATAAATAAGAAAAATCAGAAAAAAAGCCAAAGAAATGCAAGAATCCATAACGATATTGGGCTTGATTTAGTCGCAAGGAAGCCAGCAGTTCCCAGATTCATCCACGCCTAAAGATGACTGCCTGTGGAATTCTCACAGAATGAACCCGAAAATCACAGTGAAACTCCGTTTGGAGGCAATTAATATCTGTCACCTCAGCCAAAGTTTTCCATTTTATTTTCCAAAACAAAAAAACTCACTTTGGTCGTGTTACCTGCAGATTTAAAATCTTGAAACGCCTATTTCTTGTGTTGTTTATTTCATAATGGCTACTCTGTACAAACTCTTCTTTGCATTGCATCAGAATACTAAATTTGGGAAGGAAGAAGGCAAAACCAACTCAGACCCAGAAAACATTTAGGAAATTGCCGCTCAAGAAACCACAAATCAGCTGAGGCACCCAAAACCTTGAAAGCAAGACAGAATTGGAGCAAGCCAACAGCTGTGCCCTGATTGAACAAGACCATTAATCCAGTGCCCAGAACTCCATATTGCAGCCTCAAAACCAAAGCTCCCATCAGAAAATTCATTACAAACCATGATAAATAAGGGAAATCTGAGAAAGCCAAAGAAATTCAAGAGTCCTTTGTGGTATTTGGCTGGATTTAGACAGAAGGAAACTGGCTGTTTCCAGATTCATCCCCCCCTTACACAGACAGACCTTGGAATTCTGATTGAATTCACCTCAAAATCGCACTCACACTCAATTTGGAGGGAATTAGAATCTGTCCCCTCAGCAGAAGTGTTCCATGTCATTTTCCAAAACACAGAAACTCATCTTGGTCGCGTTGCCTGTAGATTTCTAATCCTGAAAGGGCAATTTGCTGTGTTTTTTTTTTTTCTTTTATAATGGCTACTCTGCCAAAATCTTGCTTGTATTGCATCAGAATACAAAATTTGGGAATAAGAAGGCAAAACCGACTCAGACCCAGAAAACATTTAGGAAATTGCCGCTCAAGAAACCACAAATCGGCTGAGGCACCCAAAACCTTGAAAGCAAGCCAGAATTGGAGCAAGCCAACAGCTGTGCCCTGATTGAACTAGACCATTAATCCAGTGCCCTGAACTCCATATTCCAGCCTCAAAACCAAAGCTCACATCAGAAAATTCATTAGAAACCATGATAAATAAGGGAAATCTGAGAAAGCCAAAGAAATTCAAGAGTCCTTTGTGGTATTTGGCTGGATTTAGACACAAAGAAACTGGCTGTTTCCGGATTCATCCCCCCCTTCCACAGACAGACTTTGGAATTCTGATTGAATTCACCTCAAAATCACACTCACACTCAATTTGGAGGGAATTAGAATCTGTCCCCTCAGCAGAAGGGTTCCATGTCATTTTCCAAAACACAGAAACTCATCTTGGTCGAGTTGCCTGTAGATTTCTAATCCTGAAAGGGCAATTTGCTGTGTTTTTTTTTTTTTCTTTCATAATGGCTACTCTGCCAAAATCTTGCTTGTATTGCATCAGAATACAAAATTTTGGAAGGAAGAAGGCAAAACCGACTCAGACCCAGAAAACATTTAGGAAATTGCCGCTCAAGAAACCACAAATCGGCTGAGGCACCCAAAACAATGACAGCAAGCCAGAATTGCAGCAAGCCAACAGCTGTGCCCTGATTGAAAAACAACCTTCCTCTTGTGCCCTGAACTCAATATGCCAGGCTCAAAACCAAAGCTCACATCAGAAAATTCATTACAAACAATGATAAATAAGAAAAATCAGAAAAAAAGCCAAAGAAATGCAAGAATCCATAACGATATTGGGCTTGATTTAGTCGCAAGGAAGCCAGCAGTTCCCAGATTCATCCACGCCTAAAGATGACTGCCTGTGGAATTCTCACAGAATGAACCCGAAAATCACAGTGAAACTCCGTTTGGAGGCAATTAATATCTGTCACCTCAGCCAAAGTTTTCCATTTTATTTTCCAAAACAAAAAAACTCACTTTGGTCGTGTTACCTGCAGATTTAAAATCTTGAAACGCCTATTTCTTGTGTTGTTTATTTCATAATGGCTACTCTGTACAAACTCTTCTTTGCATTGCATCAGAATACTAAATTTGGGAAGGAAGAAGGCAAAACCAACTCAGACCCAGAAAACATTTAGGAAATTGCCGCTCAAGAAACCACAAATCAGCTGAGGCACCCAAAACCTTGAAAGCAAGACAGAATTGGAGCAAGCCAACAGCTGTGCCCTGATTGAACAAGACCATTAATCCAGTGCCCAGAACTCCATATTGCAGCCTCAAAACCAAAGCTCCCATCAGAAAATTCATTACAAACCATGATAAATAAGGGAAATCTGAGAAAGCCAAAGAAATTCAAGAGTCCTTTGTGGTATTTGGCTGGATTTAGACAGAAGGAAACTGGCTGTTTCCAGATTCATCCCCCCCTTACACAGACAGACCTTGGAATTCTGATTGAATTCACCTCAAAATCGCACTCACACTCAATTTGGAGGGAATTAGAATCTGTCCCCTCAGCAGAAGTGTTCCATGTCATTTTCCAAAACACAGAAACTCATCTTGGTCGCGTTGCCTGTAGATTTCTAATCCTGAAAGGGCAATTTGCTGTGTTTTTTTTTTTTTCTTTTATAATGGCTACTCTGAAAAAATCTTGCTTGTATTGCATCAGAATACAAAATTTGGGAATAAGAAGGCAAAACCGACTCAGACCCAGAAAACATTTAGGAAATTGCCGCTCAAGAAACCACAAATCGGCTGAGGCACCCAAAACAATGACAGCAAGCCAGAAGTGGAGCAAGCCAACAACTGTGCCCTGATTGAAAAAGAACCTTCCTCTTGTGCCCTGAACTCAATATACCAGCCTCAAAACCAAAGCTCACATCAGAAAATTCATTACAAACCATGATAAATAAGAAAAATGAGAAAAAAGCCAAAGAAATGCAGGAGTTCTTAGTAATATTGGGCTTGATTTATTGCCATGTAAACGGCTGTTTCCAGATTCATCCACACCTCCCAGCTGAGTGTCTGTGGTTTCTGACTGAATTAACCTGAATATCGCAGTGAAACTCCGTTTGGAGGCAATTAATATCTGTCACCTCAGCCAAAGTGTTCCATTTTATCTTCCAAAACTCAAAAACTCACCTTAGTCTTCTTACCTGTAGATTTCAAAACTTCAAATGCCTATTTGTTTTGTTTTTTATTTCATAATGGCTACTCTGCCCAAGCTCTTGTTTGTATTGCGTCAGAATACAAAATTTGGCAAGGAAGAAGGCAAAACCAACTCAGACCCAGAAAACATTTAGGAAATTGCCACTCAAGAATCCAAAAGTCAGCTGAGGAACCTACAACAATGACAGCAAGCCAGAATTGGAGCAAGCCAACAGCTGTGCCCTGATTGAAAAAGAACCTTCCTCTTGTGCCCTGAGCTCAATATACCAGTCTCAAAACCAAAGCTCACATCAGAAAATTCATTACAAACCATGATAAATAAGAAAAATGAGAAAAAAGCCAAAGAAATGCAGGAGTTCTTAGTAATATTGGGCTTGATTTATTGCCATGTAAACGGCTGTTTCCAGATTCATCCACACCTCCCAGCTGAGTGTCTGTGGTTTCTGACTGAATTAACCTGAAAATCGCAGTGAAACTCGGTTTGGAGGCAATTAATATCTGTCACCTCAGCCAAAGTGTTCCATTTTATTTTCCAAAACTCAAAAACTCACCTTAGTCTTCTTACCTGTAGATTTCTAAGCTTCAAATGCCTATTTGTTGTGTTTTTTATTTCATCATTGCTACTCTGTCCAAACTCTTGTTTGTATTGCGTCAGAATACAAAATTTGGGATTAAGAAGGAAAAACCGTGTCAGACCCAGAAAACATTTAGGAAATTGCCACTCAAGAAACCAAAAGTCAGCTGAGGAACCCACAACAATGACAGCAAGCCAGAATTGGAGAAAGCCAACAGCTGTGCCCTGATTGAAAAAGAACCTTCCTCTTGTGCCCTGAACTCAATATACCAGCCTCAAAAGCAAAGCTCACATCAGAAAATTCATTACAAACCATGATAAATAAGAAAAATGAGAAAAAAGCCAAAGAAATGCAGGAGTTCTTAGGGATATTGGGCTTGAATTATGGCCATGTAAACGGCTGTTTCCAGATTCATCCACACCTCCCAACTGAGTGTCTTTGGTTTCTGAATGAATTAACAAAAAAATCGCAGTGAAACTCGGTTTTGGAGGCAATTAATATCTGTCACCTCAGCCAGAGTGTTCAATTTTACTTTCGAAAACACAAAAACTTACCTTGCTCGTGTTACCTGTACATATATAAGCTTCAAACGCATATTTGTTGTGTTTTTTATTTCATAATGTCTACTCTGTCCAAACTCTTGTTTGTATTACGTCAGAATACAAAATTTGGGAAGGAAGAAGGCAAAACCAACTCAGACCCAGAAAACATGTAGGAAATTGCCACTAAAGAAACCAAAAACAGCTGAGGCACGCAAAACAATGACAGCAAGCCAGAATTGCAACAAGCCAACAGCTGTGTCCTGTTTGAAAAAGACCATTGATCCGGTGCCCTGAACTCAATATGCCAGCCTCAAAACCAAAGCTCACATCAGAAAATTCATTACAAACCATGATAAATCAGAAAAATGAGACAAAAGCCAAAGAAATGCACGAGTTCTTAGTGATATTTGGCTGGATTTAGACACAAGGAAACTGGCTGTTTAAAGATTCATCCCCCCCTTCCACTGACTGACTTTGGAATTCTGATTGAATTCACCTCAAAATCACACTCACACTCCATTTGGAGGGAATTAGAATCTGTCCCCTCAGCAGAAGTGTTCCATGTCATTTTCCAAAACACAGAAACTCATCTTGGTCGCGTTGCCTGTAGATTTCTAATCCTGAAAGGGCAATTTCTGTGTTTTTTTTTTCTTTCATAATGGCTACTCTGTCCCAATCTTGCTTGTATTGCATCAGAATACAAAATATGGGAATAAGAAGGCAAAACCGACTCAGACCCAGAAAACATTAAGGAAATTGCCGCTCAAGAAACCACAAATCGGCTGAGGCACCCAAAAAAATGACAGCAAGCCAGAATTGGAGCAAGCCAACAGCTGTGCCCTGATTGAAAAAGAACCTCCCTCTTGTGCCCTGAACTTAATATTGCAGCCTCAAAACCAAAGCTCACATCAGAAAATTCATTACAAACCATGATAAATAAGAAAATGGAGAAAAAGCCAAAGAAATGCAAGAATCCATAATGATAGTGGGCTTGATTTAGTTGCAAGGAAACCGGCTGTTCCCAGATTCATCCACAGCTCCAGCTGACTGCCTGTGGAATTCCGACTGAATTAACCTGAAAATCGCAGTAAGACTCAGTTTGGAGGCAATAATATCAGTCACCTCAGCCAAAGTGTTCCATTTTATTTTCCAAATCACAAAAACTCACCTTGGTCATGTTACCCTTAGATTTATAAGCTTCAAACGCTAATTTGTTGTTGTTTTTTTTTTTTTTATTTCATAATGGCTACTCTGTCAAAACTCTTGTTTGTATTGCGTCAGAATACAAAATGTGGGAAGGAAGAAGGGAAAACCAACTCAGACCCAGAAAACATTTAGGAAATTGCCGCTCAAGAAACCACAAATCAGCTGAGGCACCCAAAACCTTGAAAGCAAGACAGAATTGGAGCAAGCCAACAGCTGTGCCCTGATTGAACAAGACCATTAATCCAGTGCCCTGAACTCCATATTCCATCCTCAAAACCAAAGCTCCCATCAGAAAATTCATTACAAACCATGATAAATAAGGGAAATCTGAGAAAGCCAAAGAAATTCAAGAGTCCTTTGTGGTATTTGGCTGGATTTAGACAGAAGGAAACTGGCTGTTTCCGGATTCATCCCCCCCCTTCCACAGACAGACTTTGGAATTCTGATTGAATTCACCTCAAAATCGCACTCACACTCAATTTGGAGGGAATTAGAATCTGTCCCCTCAGCAGAAGGGTTCCATGTCATTTTCCAAAACACAGAAACTCATCTTGGTCGTGTTGCCTATAGATTTCTAATCCTGAAAGGGCAATTTGCTGTGTTTTTTTTTTCTTTCATAATGGCTACTCTGTCCAAAATCTTGCTTATGTTGCATCAGAATACAAAATTTGGGAATAAGAAGGCAAATCCGACTCAGACCCAGAAAACATTTAGGAAACTGCAACACAAGAATCCACAAATCAGCTGAGGCACCCAAAACAATGACAGCAAGCAGAATTGCAGCAAGACAACAGCTGTGCCCTGATTGAAAAAGAACCTTCCTCTTGTGCCCCGAACTCCATATTGCAGCCTCAAAACCAAAGCTCACATCAGAAAATTCATTACAAACAATGATAAATAAGAAAAATCAGAAAAAAAAGCCAAAGAAATGCAAGAATCCATAATGATATTGGGTTGGTTTAGTCGCAAGGAAGCCAGCAGTTCCCAGATTCATCCACGCCTAAAGCTGACTGCCTGTGGAATTCTCACAGAATGAACCCGAAAATCACAGTGAAACTCCGTTTGGAGGCAATTAATATCTGTCACCTCAGCCAAAGTTTTCCATTTTATTTTCCAAAACAAAAAAACTCACTTTGGTCGTGTTACCTGCAGATTTAAAATCTTGAAACGCCTATTTCTTGTGTTGTTTATTTCATAATGGCTACTCTGTACAAACTCTTCTTTGCATTGCATCAGAATACTAAATTTGGGAAGGAAGAAGGCAAAACCAACTCAGACCCAGAAAACATTTAGGAAATTGCCGCTCAAGAAACCACAAATCAGCTGAGGCACCCAAAACCTTGAAAGCAAGACAGAATTGGAGCAAGCCAACAGCTGTGCCCTGATTGAACAAGACCATTAATCCAGTGCCCAGAACTCCATATTGCAGCCTCAAAACCAAAGCTCCCATCAGAAAATTCATTACAAACCATGATAAATAAGGGAAATCTGAGAAAGCCAAAGAAATTCAAGAGTCCTTTGTGGTATTTGGCTGGATTTAGACAGAAGGAAACTGGCTGTTTCCAGATTCATCCCCCCCTTCCACAGACAGACCTTGGAATTCTGATTGAATTCACCTCAAAATCGCACTCACACTCAATTTGGAGGGAATTAGAATCTGTCCCCTCAGCAGAAGTGTTCCATGTCATTTTCCAAAACACAGAAACTCATCTTGGTCGCGTTGCCTGTAGATTTCTAATCCTGAAAGGGCAATTTGCTGTGTTTTTTTTTTTTCTTTTATAATGGCTACTCTGCCAAAATCTTGCTTGTATTGCATCAGAATACAAAATTTGGGAATAAGAAGGCAAAACCGACTCAGACCCAGAAAACATTTAGGAAATTGCCGCTCAAGAAACCACAAATCGGCTGAGGCACCCAAAACAATGACAGCAAGCCAGAAGTGGAGCAAGCCAACAACTGTGCCCTGATTGAAAAAGAACCTTCCTCTTGTGCCCTGAACTCAATATACCAGCCTCAAAACCAAAGCTCACATCAGAAAATTCATTACAAACCATGATAAATAAGAAAAATGAGAAAAAAGCCAAAGAAATGCAGGAGTTCTTAGTAATATTGGGCTTGATTTATTGCCATGTAAACGGCTGTTTCCAGATTCATCCACACCTCCCAGCTGAGTGTCTGTGGTTTCTGACTGAATTAACCTGAATATCGCAGTGAAACTCCGTTTGGAGGCAATTAATATCTGTCACCTCAGCCAAAGTGTTCCATTTTATCTTCCAAAACTCAAAAACTCACCTTAGTCTTCTTACCTGTAGATTTCAAAACTTCAAATGCCTATTTGTTTTGTTTTTTATTTCATAATGGCTACTCTGCCCAAGCTCTTGTTTGTATTGCGTCAGAATACAAAATTTGGCAAGGAAGAAGGCAAAACCAACTCAGACCCAGAAAACATTTAGGAAATTGCCACTCAAGAATCCAAAAGTCAGCTGAGGAACCTACAACAATGACAGCAAGCCAGAATTGGAGCAAGCCAACAGCTGTGCCCTGATTGAAAAAGAACCTTCCTCTTGTGCCCTGAGCTCAATATACCAGTCTCAAAACCAAAGCTCACATCAGAAAATTCATTACAAACCATGATAAATAAGAAAAATGAGAAAAAAGCCAAAGAAATGCAGGAGTTCTTAGTAATATTGGGCTTGATTTATTGCCATGTAAACGGCTGTTTCCAGATTCATCCACACCTCCCAGCTGAGTGTCTGTGGTTTCTGACTGAATTAACCTGAAAATCGCAGTGAAACTCAGTTTGGAGGCAATTAATATCTGTCACCTCAGCCAAAGTGTTCCATTTTATTTTCCAAAACTCAAAAACTCACCTTAGTCTTCTTACCTGTAGATTTCTAAGCTTCAAATGCCTATTTGTTGTGTTTTTTATTTCATCATTGCTACTCTGTCCAAACTCTTGTTTGTATTGCGTCAGAATACAAAATTTGGGATTAAGAAGGAAAAACCGTGTCAGACCCAGAAAACATTTAGGAAATTGCCACTCAAGAAACCAAAAGTCAGCTGAGGAACCCACAACAATGACAGCAAGCCAGAATTGGAGCAAGCCAACAGCTGTGCCCTGATTGAAAAAGAACCTTCCTCTTGTGCCCTGAACTCAATATGCCAGCCTCAAAAGCAAAGCTCACATCAGAAAATTCATTACAAACCATGATAAATAAGAAAAATGAGAAAAAAGCCAAAGAAATGCAGGAGTTCTTAGGGATATTGGGCTTGAATTATGGCCATGTAAACGGCTGTTTCCAGATTCATCCACACCTCCCAACTGAGTGTCTTTGGTTTCTGAATGAATTAACAAAAAAATCGCAGTGAAACTCGGTTTTGGAGGCAATTAATATCTGTCACCTCAGCCAGAGTGTTCAATTTTACTTTCGAAAACACAAAAACTTACCTTGCTCGTGTTACCTGTACATATATAAGCTTCAAACGCATATTTGTTGTGTTTTTTATTTCATAATGTCTACTCTGTCCAAACTCTTGTTTGTATTACGTCAGAATACAAAATTTGGGAAGGAAGAAGGCAAAACCAACTCAGACCCAGAAAACATGTAGGAAATTGCCACTAAAGAAACCAAAAACAGCTGAGGCACGCAAAACAATGACAGCAAGCCAGAATTGCAACAAGCCAACAGCTGTGTCCTGTTTGAAAAAGACCATTGATCCGGTGCCCTGAACTCAATATGCCAGCCTCAAAACCAAAGCTCACATCAGAAAATTCATTACAAACCATGATAAATCAGAAAAATGAGACAAAAGCCAAAGAAATGCACGAGTTCTTAGTGATATTTGGCTGGATTTAGACACAAGGAAACTGGCTGTTTAAAGATTCATCCCCCCCTTCCACTGACTGACTTTGGAATTCTGATTGATTTCACCTCAAAATTGCACTCACACTCCATTTGGAGGGAATTAGAATCTGTCCCCTCAGCAGAAGGGTTCCATGTCATTTTCCAAAACACAGAAACTAATCTTGATCATGTTGCCAGCAGATTTCTAATCCTGAAAGGGCAATTTCTGTGTTTTTTTTTTCTTTCATAATGGCTACTCTGTCCCAATCTTGCTTGTATTGCATCAGAATACAAAATATGGGAATAAGAAGGCAAAACCGACTCAGACCCAGAAAACATTAAGGAAATTGCCGCTCAAGAAACCACAAATCGGCTGAGGCACCCAAAAAAATGACAGCAAGCCAGAATTGGAGCAAGCCAACAGCTGTGCCCTGATTGAAAAAGAACCTCCCTCTTGTGCCCTGAACTTAATATTGCAGCCTCAAAACCAAAGCTCACATCAGAAAATTCATTACAAACCATGATAAATAAGAAAATGGAGAAAAAGCCAAAGAAATGCAAGAATCCATAATGATAGTGGGCTTGATTTAGTTGCAAGGAAACCGGCTGTTCCCAGATTCATCCACAGCTCCAGCTGACTGCCTGTGGAATTCCGACTGAATTAACCTGAAAATCGCAGTAAGACTCAGTTTGGAGGCAATAATATCAGTCACCTCAGCCAAAGTGTTCCATTTTATTTTCCAAATCACAAAAACTCACCTTGGTCATGTTACCCTTAGATTTATAAGCTTCAAACGCTAATTTGTTGTTGTTTTTTTTTTTTTTTATTTCATAATGGCTACTCTGTCAAAACTCTTGTTTGTATTGCGTCAGAATACAAAATGTGGGAAGGAAGAAGGGAAAACCAACTCAGACCCAGAAAACATTTAGGAAATTGCCGCTCAAGAAACCACAAATCGGCTGAGGCACCCAAAACCTTGAAAGCAAGACAGAATTGGAGCAAGCCAACAGCTGTGCCCTGATTGAACAAGACCATTAATCCAGTGCCCTGAACTCCATATTCCATCCTCAAAACCAAAGCTCCCATCAGAAAATTCATTACAAACCATGATAAATAAGGGAAATCTGAGAAAGCCAAAGAAATTCAAGAGTCCTTTGTGGTATTTGGCTGGATTTAGACAGAAGGAAACTGGCTGTTTCCGGATTCATCCCCCCCCTTCCACAGACAGACTTTGGAATTCTGATTGAATTCACCTCAAAATCGCACTCACACTCAATTTGGAGGGAATTAGAATCTGTCCCCTCAGCAGAAGGGTTCCATGTCATTTTCCAAAACACAGAAACTCATCTTGGTCGTGTTGCCTATAGATTTCTAATCCTGAAAGGGCAATTTGCTGTGTTTTTTTTTTCTTTCATAATGGCTACTCTGTCCAAAATCTTGCTTATGTTGCATCAGAATACAAAATTTGGGAATAAGAAGGCAAATCCGACTCAGACCCAGAAAACATTTAGGAAACTGCAACACAAGAATCCACAAATCAGCTGAGGCACCCAAAACAATGACAGCAAGCAGAATTGCAGCAAGACAACAGCTGTGCCCTGATTGAAAAAGAACCTTCCTCTTGTGCCCCGAACTCCATATTGCAGCCTCAAAACCAAAGCTCACATCAGAAAATTCATTACAAACAATGATAAATAAGAAAAATCAGAAAAAAAGCCAAAGAAATGCAAGAATCCATAATGATATTGGGTTGGTTTAGTCGCAAGGAAGCCAGCAGTTCCCAAATTCATCCACGCCTAAAGCTGACTGCCTGTGGAATTCTCACAGAATGAACCCGAAAATCACAGTGAAACTCCGTTTGGAGGCAATTAATATCTGTCACCTCAGCCAAAGTTTTCCATTTTATTTTCCAAAACAAAAAAACTCACTTTGGTCGTGTTACCTGCAGATTTAAAATCTTGAAACGCCTATTTCTTGTGTTGTTTATTTCATAATGGCTACTCTGTACAAACTCTTCTTTGCATTGCATCAGAATACTAAATTTGGGAAGGAAGAAGGCAAAACCAACTCAGACCCAGAAAACATTTAGGAAATTGCCGCTCAAGAAACCACAAATCAGCTGAGGCACCCAAAACCTTGAAAGCAAGACAGAATTGGAGCAAGCCAACAGCTGTGCCCTGATTGAACAAGACCATTAATCCAGTGCCCAGAACTCCATATTGCAGCCTCAAAACCAAAGCTCCCATCAGAAAATTCATTACAAACCATGATAAATAAGGGAAATCTGAGAAAGCCAAAGAAATTCAAGAGTCCTTTGTGGTATTTGGCTGGATTTAGACAGAAGGAAACTGGCTGTTTCCAGATTCATCCCCCCCTTCCACAGACAGACTTTGGAATTCTGATTGAATTCACCTCAAAATCGCACTCACACTCCATTTGGAGGGAATTAGAATCTGTCCCCTCAGCAGAAGTGTTCCATGTCATTTTCCAAAACACAGAAACTCATCTTGGTCGCGTTGCCTGTAGATTTCTAATCCTGAAAGGGCAATTTGCTGTGTTTTTTTTTTTTTCTTTTATAATGGCTACTCTGAAAAAATCTTGCTTGTATTGCATCAGAATACAAAATTTGGGAATAAGAAGGCAAAACCGACTCAGACCCAGAAAACATTTAGGAAATTGCCGCTCAAGAAACCACAAATCAGCTGAGGCACCCAAAACAATGACAGGAAGCCAGAATTGGAGCAAGCCAACAGCTGTGCCCTGATTGAAAAAGAACCTTCCTCTTGTGCCCTGAACTCAATATACCAGCCTCAAAACCAAAGCTCACATCAGAAAATTCATTACAAACCATGATAAATAAGAAAAATGAGAAAAAAGCCAAAGAAATGCAGGAGTTCTTAGTAATATTGGGCTTGATTTTTTGCCATGTAAATGGCTGTTTCCAGATTCATCCACACCTCCCAGCTGAATGTCTGTGGTTTCTGACTGAATTAACCTGAAAATCGCAGTGAAACTCGGTTTGGAGGCAATTAATATCTGTCACCTCAGCCAAAGTGTAACATTTTATCTTCCAAAACTCAAAAACTCACCTTAGTCTTCTTACCTGTAGATTTCAAAGCTTCAAATGCCTATTTGTTGTGTTTTTTATTTCATCATTGCTACTCTGTCCAAACTCTTGTTTGTATTGCGTCAGAATAAAAAATTTGGGAAGGAAGAAGGCAAAACCAACTCAGACCCAGAAAACATTTAGGAAATTGCCACTCAAGAAACCAAAAGTCAGCTGAAGAACCCACAACAATGACAGCAAGCCAGAATTGGAGCAAGCCAACAGCTGTACCCTGATTGAAAAAGAACCTTCCTCTTGTGCCCTGAACTCAATATGCCAGCCTCAAAAGCAAAGCTCACATCAGAAAATTCATTACAAACCATGATAAATAAGAAAAATGAGAAAAAAGCCAAAGAAATGCAGGAGTTCTTAGGGATATTGGGCTTGAATTATGGCCATGTAAACGGCTGTTTCCAGATTCATCCACACCTCCCAACTGAGTGTCTTTGGTTTCTGAATGAATTAACAAAAAAATCGCAGTGAAACTCGGTTTTGGAGGCAATTAATATCTGTCACCTCAGCCAGAGTGTTCAATTTTACTTTCGAAAACACAAAAACTTACCTTGCTCGTGTTACCTGTACATATATAAGCTTCAAACGCATATTTGTTGTGTTTTTTATTTCATAATGTCTACTCTGTCCAAACTCTTGTTTGTATTACGTCAGAATACAAAATTTGGGAAGGAAGAAGGCAAAACCAACTCAGACCCAGAAAACATGTAGGAAATTGCCACTAAAGAAACCAAAAACAGCTGAGGCACGCAAAACAATGACAGCAAGCCAGAATTGCAACAAGCCAACAGCTGTGTCCTGTTTGAAAAAGACCATTGATCCGGTGCCCTGAACTCAATATGCCAGCCTCAAAACCAAAGCTCACATCAGAAAATTCATTACAAACCATGATAAATCAGAAAAATGAGACAAAAGCCAAAGAAATGCACGAGTTCTTAGTGATATTTGGCTGGATTTAGACACAAGGAAACTGGCTGTTTAAAGATTCATCCCCCCCTTCCACTGACTGACTTTGGAATTCTGATTGATTTCACCTCAAAATTGCACTCACACTCCATTTGGAGGGAATTAGAATCTGTCCCCTCAGCAGAAGGGTTCCATGTCATTTTCCAAAACACAGAAACTAATCTTGATCATGTTGCCAGCAGATTTCTAATCCTGAAAGGGCAATTTCTGTGTTTTTTTTTTCTTTCATAATGGCTACTCTGTCCCAATCTTGCTTGTATTGCATCAGAATACAAAATATGGGAATAAGAAGGCAAAACCGACTCAGACCCAGAAAACATTAAGGAAATTGCCGCTCAAGAAACCACAAATCGGCTGAGGCACCCAAAAAAATGACAGCAAGCCAGAATTGGAGCAAGCCAACAGCTGTGCCCTGATTGAAAAAGAACCTCCCTCTTGTGCCCTGAACTTAATATTGCAGCCTCAAAACCAAAGCTCACATCAGAAAATTCATTACAAACCATGATAAATAAGAAAATGGAGAAAAAGCCAAAGAAATGCAAGAATCCATAATGATAGTGGGCTTGATTTAGTTGCAAGGAAACCGGCTGTTCCCAGATTCATCCACAGCTCCAGCTGACTGCCTGTGGAATTCCGACTGTATTAACCTGAAAATCGCAGTTAGACTCAGTTTGGAGGCAATAATATCAGTCACCTCAGCCAAAGTGTTCCATTTTATTTTCCAAATCACAAAAACTCACCTTGGTCATGTTACCCTTAGATTTATAAGCTTCAAACGCTAATTTGTTGTTGTTTTTTTTTTTTTTTATTTCATAATGGCTACTCTGTCAAAACTCTTGTTTGTATTGCGTCAGAATACAAAATGTGGGAAGGAAGAAGGGAAAACCAACTCAGACCCAGAAAACATTTAGGAAATTGCCGCTCAAGAAACCACAAATCGGCTGAGGCACCCAAAACCTTGAAAGCAAGACAGAATTGGAGCAAGCCAACAGCTGTGCCCTGATTGAACAAGACCATTAATCCAGTGCCCTGAACTCCATATTCCATCCTCAAAACCAAAGCTCCCATCAGAAAATTCATTACAAACCATGATAAATAAGGGAAATCTGAGAAAGCCAAAGAAATTCAAGAGTCCTTTGTGGTATTTGGCTGGATTTAGACAGAAGGAAACTGGCTGTTTCCGGATTCATCCCCCCCCTTCCACAGACAGACTTTGGAATTCTGATTGAATTCACCTCAAAATCGCACTCACACTCAATTTGGAGGGAATTAGAATCTGTCCCCTCAGCAGAAGGGTTCCATGTCATTTTCCAAAACACAGAAACTCATCTTGGTCGTGTTGCCTATAGATTTCTAATCCTGAAAGGGCAATTTGCTGTGTTTTTTTTTTCTTTCATAATGGCTACTCTGTCCAAAATCTTGCTTATGTTGCATCAGAATACAAAATTTGGGAATAAGAAGGCAAATCCGACTCAGACCCAGAAAACATTTAGGAAACTGCAACACAAGAATCCACAAATCAGCTGAGGCACCCAAAACAATGACAGCAAGCAGAATTGCAGCAAGACAACAGCTGTGCCCTGATTGAAAAAGAACCTTCCTCTTGTGCCCCGAACTCCATATTGCAGCCTCAAAACCAAAGCTCACATCAGAAAATTCATTACAAACAATGATAAATAAGAAAAATCAGAAAAAAAGCCAAAGAAATGCAAGAATCCATAATGATATTGGGTTGGTTTAGTCGCAAGGAAGCCAGCAGTTCCCAGATTCATCCACGCCTAAAGCTGACTGCCTGTGGAATTCTCACAGAATGAACCCGAAAATCACAGTGAAACTCCGTTTGGAGGCAATTAATATCTGTCACCTCAGCCAAAGTTTTCCATTTTATTTTCCAAAACAAAAAAACTCACTTTGGTCGTGTTACCTGCAGATTTAAAATCTTGAAACGCCTATTTCTTGTGTTGTTTATTTCATAATGGCTACTCTGTACAAACTCTTCTTTGCATTGCATCAGAATACTAAATTTGGGAAGGAAGAAGGCAAAACCAACTCAGACCCAGAAAACATTTAGGAAATTGCCGCTCAAGAAACCACAAATCAGCTGAGGCACCCAAAACCTTGAAAGCAAGACAGAATTGGAGCAAGCCAACAGCTGTGCCCTGATTGAACAAGACCATTAATCCAGTGCCCAGAACTCCATATTGCAGCCTCAAAACCAAAGCTCCCATCAGAAAATTCATTACAAACCATGATAAATAAGGGAAATCTGAGAAAGCCAAAGAAATTCAAGAGTCCTTTGTGGTATTTGGCTGGATTTAGACAGAAGGAAACTGGCTGTTTCCAGATTCATCCCCCCCTTCCACAGACAGACTTTGGAATTCTGATTGAATTCACCTCAAAATCACACTCACACTCCATTTGGAGGGAATTAGAATCTGTCCCCTCAGCAGAAGTGTTCCATGTCATTTTCCAAAACACAGAAACTCATCTTGGTCGCGTTGCCTGTAGATTTCTAATCCTGAAAGGGCAATTTGCTGTGTTTTTTTTTTTCTTTTATAATGGCTACTCTGAAAAAATCTTGCTTGTATTGCATCAGAATACAAAATTTGGGAATAAGAAGGCAAAACCGACTCAGACCCAGAAAACATTTAGGAAATTGCCGCTCAAGAAACCACAAATCAGCTGAGGCACCCAAAACAATGACAGGAAGCCAGAATTGGAGCAAGCCAACAGCTGTGCCCTGATTGAAAAAGAACCTTCCTCTTGTGCCCTGAACTCAATATACCAGCCTCAAAACCAAAGCTCACATCAGAAAATTCATTACAAACCATGATAAATAAGAAAAATGAGAAAAAAGCCAAAGAAATGCAGGAGTTCTTAGTAATATTGGGCTTGATTTTTTGCCATGTAAATGGCTGTTTCCAGATTCATCCACACCTCCCAGCTGAATGTCTGTGGTTTCTGACTGAATTAACCTGAAAATCGCAGTGAAACTCGGTTTGGAGGCAATTAATATCTGTCACCTCAGCCAAAGTGTTCCATTTTATCTTCCAAAACTCAAAAACTCACCTTAGTCTTCTTACCTGTAGATTTCAAAGCTTCAAATGCCTATTTGTTGTGTTTTTTATTTCATCATTGCTACTCTGTCCAAACTCTTGTTTGTATTGCGTCAGAATAAAAAATTTGGGAAGGAAGAAGGCAAAACCAACTCAGACCCAGAAAACATTTAGGAAATTGCCACTCAAGAAACCAAAAGTCAGCTGAAGAACCCACAACAATGACAGCAAGCCAGAATTGGAGCAAGCCAACAGCTGTACCCTGATTGAAAAAGAACCTTCCTCTTGTGCCCTGAACTCAATATGCCAGCCTCAAAAGCAAAGCTCACATCAGAAAATTCATTACAAACCATGATAAATAAGAAAAATGAGAAAAAAGCCAAAGAAATGCAGGAGTTCTTAGGGATATTGGGCTTGAATTATGGCCATGTAAACGGCTGTTTCCAGATTCATCCACACCTCCCAACTGAGTGTCTTTGGTTTCTGAATGAATTAACAAAAAAATCGCAGTGAAACTCGGTTTTGGAGGCAATTAATATCTGTCACCTCAGCCAGAGTGTTCAATTTTACTTTCGAAAACACAAAAACTTACCTTGCTCGTGTTACCTGTACATATATAAGCTTCAAACGCATATTTGTTGTGTTTTTTATTTCATAATGTCTACTCTGTCCAAACTCTTGTTTGTATTACGTCAGAATACAAAATTTGGGAAGGAAGAAGGCAAAACCAACTCAGACCCAGAAAACATGTAGGAAATTGCCACTAAAGAAACCAAAAACAGCTGAGGCACGCAAAACAATGACAGCAAGCCAGAATTGCAACAAGCCAACAGCTGTGTCCTGTTTGAAAAAGACCATTGATCCGGTGCCCTGAACTCAATATGCCAGCCTCAAAACCAAAGCTCACATCAGAAAATTCATTACAAACCATGATAAATCAGAAAAATGAGACAAAAGCCAAAGAAATGCACGAGTTCTTAGTGATATTTGGCTGGATTTAGACACAAGGAAACTGGCTGTTTAAAGATTCATCCCCCCCTTCCACTGACTGACTTTGGAATTCTGATTGATTTCACCTCAAAATTGCACTCACACTCCATTTGGAGGGAATTAGAATCTGTCCCCTCAGCAGAAGGGTTCCATGTCATTTTCCAAAACACAGAAACTAATCTTGATCATGTTGCCAGCAGATTTCTAATCCTGAAAGGGCAATTTCTGTGTTTTTTTTTTCTTTCATAATGGCTACTCTGTCCCAATCTTGCTTGTATTGCATCAGAATACAAAATATGGGAATAAGAAGGCAAAACCGACTCAGACCCAGAAAACATTAAGGAAATTGCCGCTCAAGAAACCACAAATCGGCTGAGGCACCCAAAAAAATGACAGCAAGCCAGAATTGGAGCAAGCCAACAGCTGTGCCCTGATTGAAAAAGAACCTCCCTCTTGTGCCCTGAACTTAATATTGCAGCCTCAAAACCAAAGCTCACATCAGAAAATTCATTACAAACCATGATAAATAAGAAAATGGAGAAAAAGCCAAAGAAATGCAAGAATCCATAATGATAGTGGGCTTGATTTAGTTGCAAGGAAACCGGCTGTTCCCAGATTCATCCACAGCTCCAGCTGACTGCCTGTGGAATTCCGACTGAATTAACCTGAAAATCGCAGTAAGACTCAGTTTGGAGGCAATAATATCAGTCACCTCAGCCAAAGTGTTCCATTTTATTTTCCAAATCACAAAAACTCACCTTGGTCATGTTACCCTTAGATTTATAAGCTTCAAACGCTAATTTGTTGTTGTTGTTTTTTTTTTTTATTTCATAATGGCTACTCTGTCAAAACTCTTGTTTGTATTGCGTCAGAATACAAAATGTGGGAAGGAAGAAGGGAAAACCAACTCAGACCCAGAAAACATTTAGGAAATTGCCGCTCAAGAAACCACAAATCGGCTGAGGCACCCAAAACCTTGAAAGCAAGACAGAATTGGAGCAAGCCAACAGCTGTGCCCTGATTGAACAAGACCATTAATCCAGTGCCCTGAACTCCATATTCCATCCTCAAAACCAAAGCTCCCATCAGAAAATTCATTACAAACCATGATAAATAAGGGAAATCTGAGAAAGCCAAAGAAATTCAAGAGTCCTTTGTGGTATTTGGCTGGATTTAGACAGAAGGAAACTGGCTGTTTCCGGATTCATCCCCCCCCTTCCACAGACAGACTTTGGAATTCTGATTGAATTCACCTCAAAATCGCACTCACACTCAATTTGGAGGGAATTAGAATCTGTCCCCTCAGCAGAAGGGTTCCATGTCATTTTCCAAAACACAGAAACTCATCTTGGTCGTGTTGCCTATAGATTTCTAATCCTGAAAGGGCAATTTGCTGTGTTTTTTTTTTCTTTCATAATGGCTACTCTGTCCAAAATTTTGCTTATGTTGCATCAGAATACAAAATTTGGGAATAAGAAGGCAAATCCGACTCAGACCCAGAAAACATTTAGGAAACTGCAACACAAGAATCCACAAATCAGCTGAGGCACCCAAAACAATGACAGCAAGCAGAATTGCAGCAAGACAACAGCTGTGCCCTGATTGAAAAAGAACCTTCCTCTTGTGCCCCGAACTCCATATTGCAGCCTCAAAACCAAAGCTCACATCAGAAAATTCATTACAAACAATGATAAATAAGAAAAATCAGAAAAAAAGCCAAAGAAATGCAAGAATCCATAATGATATTGGGTTGGTTTAGTCGCAAGGAAGCCAGCAGTTCCCAGATTCATCCACGCCTAAAGCTGACTGCCTGTGGAATTCTCACAGAATGAACCCGAAAATCACAGTGAAACTCCGTTTGGAGGCAATTAATATCTGTCACCTCAGCCAAAGTTTTCCATTTTATTTTCCAAAACAAAAAAACTCACTTTGGTCGTGTTACCTGCAGATTTAAAATCTTGAAACGCCTATTTCTTGTGTTGTTTATTTCATAATGGCTACTCTGTACAAACTCTTCTTTGCATTGCATCAGAATACTAAATTTGGGAAGGAAGAAGGCAAAACCAACTCAGACCCAGAAAACATTTAGGAAATTGCCGCTCAAGAAACCACAAATCAGCTGAGGCACCCAAAACCTTGAAAGCAAGACAGAATTGGAGCAAGCCAACAGCTGTGCCCTGATTGAACAAGACCATTAATCCAGTGCCCAGAACTCCATATTGCAGCCTCAAAACCAAAGCTCCCATCAGAAAATTCATTACAAACCATGATAAATAAGGGAAATCTGAGAAAGCCAAAGAAATTCAAGAGTCCTTTGTGGTATTTGGCTGGATTTAGACAGAAGGAAACTGGCTGTTTCCAGATTCATCCCCCCCTTCCACAGACAGACTTTGGAATTCTGATTGAATTCACCTCAAAATCACACTCACACTCCATTTGGAGGGAATTAGAATCTGTCCCCTCAGCAGAAGTGTTCCATGTCATTTTCCAAAACACAGAAACTCATCTTGGTCGCGTTGCCTGTAGATTTCTAATCCTGAAAGGGCAATTTGCTGTGTTTTTTTTTTTTCTTTTATAATGGCTACTCTGAAAAAATCTTGCTTGTATTGCATCAGAATACAAAATTTGGGAATAAGAAGGCAAAACCGACTCAGACCCAGAAAACATTTAGGAAATTGCCGCTCAAGAAACCACAAATCAGCTGAGGCACCCAAAACAATGACAGGAAGCCAGAATTGGAGCAAGCCAACAGCTGTGCCCTGATTGAAAAAGAACCTTCCTCTTGTGCCCTGAACTCAATATACCAGCCTCAAAACCAAAGCTCACATCAGAAAATTCATTACAAACCATGATAAATAAGAAAAATGAGAAAAAAGCCAAAGAAATGCAGGAGTTCTTAGTAATATTGGGCTTGATTTTTTGCCATGTAAATGGCTGTTTCCAGATTCATCCACACCTCCCAGCTGAATGTCTGTGGTTTCTGACTGAATTAACCTGAAAATCGCAGTGAAACTCGGTTTGGAGGCAATTAATATCTGTCACCTCAGCCAAAGTGTTCCATTTTATCTTCCAAAACTCAAAAACTCACCTTAGTCTTCTTACCTGTAGATTTCAAAGCTTCAAATGCCTATTTGTTGTGTTTTTTATTTCATCATTGCTACTCTGTCCAAACTCTTGTTTGTATTGCGTCAGAATAAAAAATTTGGGAAGGAAGAAGGCAAAACCAACTCAGACCCAGAAAACATTTAGGAAATTGCCACTCAAGAAACCAAAAGTCAGCTGAAGAACCCACAACAATGACAGCAAGCCAGAATTGGAGCAAGCCAACAGCTGTACCCTGATTGAAAAAGAACCTTCCTCTTGTGCCCTGAACTCAATATGCCAGCCTCAAAAGCAAAGCTCACATCAGAAAATTCATTACAAACCATGATAAATAAGAAAAATGAGAAAAAAGCCAAAGAAATGCAGGAGTTCTTAGGGATATTGGGCTTGAATTATGGCCATGTAAACGGCTGTTTCCAGATTCATCCACACCTCCCAACTGAGTGTCTTTGGTTTCTGAATGAATTAACAAAAAAATCGCAGTGAAACTCGGTTTTGGAGGCAATTAATATCTGTCACCTCAGCCAGAGTGTTCAATTTTACTTTCGAAAACACAAAAACTTACCTTGCTCGTGTTACCTGTACATATATAAGCTTCAAACGCATATTTGTTGTGTTTTTTATTTCATAATGTCTACTCTGTCCAAACTCTTGTTTGTATTACGTCAGAATACAAAATTTGGGAAGGAAGAAGGCAAAACCAACTCAGACCCAGAAAACATGTAGGAAATTGCCACTAAAGAAACCAAAAACAGCTGAGGCACGCAAAACAATGACAGCAAGCCAGAATTGCAACAAGCCAACAGCTGTGTCCTGTTTGAAAAAGACCATTGATCCGGTGCCCTGAACTCAATATGCCAGCCTCAAAACCAAAGCTCACATCAGAAAATTCATTACAAACCATGATAAATCAGAAAAATGAGACAAAAGCCAAAGAAATGCATGAGTTCTTAGTGATATTTGGCTGGATTTAGACACAAGGAAACTGGCTGTTTAAAGATTCATCCCCCCCTTCCACTGACTGACTTTGGAATTCTGATTGATTTCACCTCAAAATTGCACTCACACTCCATTTGGAGGGAATTAGAATCTGTCCCCTCAGCAGAAGGGTTCCATGTCATTTTCCAAAACACAGAAACTAATCTTGATCATGTTGCCAGCAGATTTCTAATCCTGAAAGGGCAATTTCTGTGTTTTTTTTTTCTTTCATAATGGCTACTCTGTCCCAATCTTGCTTGTATTGCATCAGAATACAAAATATGGGAATAAGAAGGCAAAACCGACTCAGACCCAGAAAACATTAAGGAAATTGCCGCTCAAGAAACCACAAATCGGCTGAGGCACCCAAAAAAATGACAGCAAGCCAGAATTGGAGCAAGCCAACAGCTGTGCCCTGATTGAAAAAGAACCTCCCTCTTGTGCCCTGAACTTAATATTGCAGCCTCAAAACCAAAGCTCACATCAGAAAATTCATTACAAACCATGATAAATAAGAAAATGGAGAAAAAGCCAAAGAAATGCAAGAATCCATAATGATAGTGGGCTTGATTTAGTTGCAAGGAAACCGGCTGTTCCCAGATTCATCCACAGCTCCAGCTGACTGCCTGTGGAATTCCGACTGAATTAACCTGAAAATCGCAGTAAGACTCAGTTTGGAGGCAATAATATCAGTCACCTCAGCCAAAGTGTTCCATTTTATTTTCCAAATCACAAAAACTCACCTTGGTCATGTTACCCTTAGATTTATAAGCTTCAAACGCTAATTTGTTGTTGTTTTTTTTTTTTTTTATTTCATAATGGCTACTCTGTCAAAACTCTTGTTTGTATTGCGTCAGAATACAAAATGTGGGAAGGAAGAAGGGAAAACCAACTCAGACCCAGAAAACATTTAGGAAATTGCCGCTCAAGAAACCACAAATCGGCTGAGGCACCCAAAACCTTGAAAGCAAGACAGAATTGGAGCAAGCCAACAGCTGTGCCCTGATTGAACAAGACCATTAATCCAGTGCCCTGAACTCCATATTCCATCCTCAAAACCAAAGCTCCCATCAGAAAATTCATTACAAACCATGATAAATAAGGGAAATCTGAGAAAGCCAAAGAAATTCAAGAGTCCTTTGTGGTATTTGGCTGGATTTAGACAGAAGGAAACTGGCTGTTTCCGGATTCATCCCCCCCCTTCCACAGACAGACTTTGGAATTCTGATTGAATTCACCTCAAAATCGCACTCACACTCAATTTGGAGGGAATTAGAATCTGTCCCCTCAGCAGAAGGGTTCCATGTCATTTTCCAAAACACAGAAACTCATCTTGGTCGTGTTGCCTATAGATTTCTAATCCTGAAAGGGCAATTTGCTGTGTTTTTTTTTTCTTTCATAATGGCTACTCTGTCCAAAATCTTGCTTATGTTGCATCAGAATACAAAATTTGGGAATAAGAAGGCAAATCCGACTCAGACCCAGAAAACATTTAGGAAACTGCAACACAAGAATCCACAAATCAGCTGAGGCACCCAAAACAATGACAGCAAGCAGAATTGCAGCAAGACAACAGCTGTGCCCTGATTGAAAAAGAACCTTCCTCTTGTGCCCCGAACTCCATATTGCAGCCTCAAAACCAAAGCTCACATCAGAAAATTCATTACAAACAATGATAAATAAGAAAAATCAGAAAAAAAGCCAAAGAAATGCAAGAATCCATAATGATATTGGGTTGGTTTAGTCGCAAGGAAGCCAGCAGTTCCCAGATTCATCCACGCCTAAAGCTGACTGCCTGTGGAATTCTCACAGAATGAACCCGAAAATCACAGTGAAACTCCGTTTGGAGGCAATTAATATCTGTCACCTCAGCCAAAGTTTTCCATTTTATTTTCCAAAACAAAAAAACTCACTTTGGTCGTGTTACCTGCAGATTTAAAATCTTGAAACGCCTATTTCTTGTGTTGTTTATTTCATAATGGCTACTCTGTACAAACTCTTCTTTGCATTGCATCAGAATACTAAATTTGGGAAGGAAGAAGGCAAAACCAACTCAGACCCAGAAAACATTTAGGAAATTGCCGCTCAAGAAACCACAAATCAGCTGAGGCACCCAAAACCTTGAAAGCAAGACAGAATTGGAGCAAGCCAACAGCTGTGCCCTGATTGAACAAGACCATTAATCCAGTGCCCAGAACTCCATATTGCAGCCTCAAAACCAAAGCTCCCATCAGAAAATTCATTACAAACCATGATAAATAAGGGAAATCTGAGAAAGCCAAAGAAATTCAAGAGTCCTTTGTGGTATTTGGCTGGATTTAGACAGAAGGAAACTGGCTGTTTCCGGATTCATCCCCCCCTTCCACAGACAGACTTTGGAATTCTGATTGAATTCACCTCAAAATCGCACTCACACTCAATTTGGAGGGAATTAGAATCTGTCCCCTCAGCAGAAGTGTTCCATGTCATTTTCCAAAACACAGAAACTCATCTTGGTCGCGTTGCCTGTAGATTTCTAATCCTGAAAGGGCAATTTGCTGTGTTTTTTTTTTTTCTTTCATAATGGCTACTCTGTCCAAAATCTTGCTTGTATTGCGTCAGAATACAAAATTTGGGAATAAGAAGGCAAATCCGACTCAGACCCAGAAAACATTTAGGAAACTGCAGAAAAAGAATCCACAAATCAGCTAAGGAATCCAAAACAATGACAGCAAGCAGAACTGGAGCACGCCAACAGCTGTGCCCTGATTGAAAAAGAACCTTCCTCTTGTGCCCTAAACTCAATATGCCAGCCACAAAACCAAAGCTCACATCAGAAAATTCATTTCAAACCATGATAAATAGGAAAAATCAGAAAAAAGCCAAAGAAATGCAAGTTTTCTTAGTGATATTGGGCTTGATTTATTCCTAAGTAAACAGCTGTTTCCAGATTCATCCACAACTCCCAGCTGAGTGAATAGGGATTCTGACTGAATTCACCTCAAAATGGCAGTGAAATTCGGTTTGGAGACAATTAATATCTTTCACCTCAGCCAAAGTGTTCCATTTTATTTTCCAAAACAAAAAAACTCACTTTGGTCATGTTTCCTATAGATTTCAAAGCGTCAAACACCTATTTGTTGTGTTTTTTATTTCATAATGGCTACTCTGTCCAAAATCTTGCTTGTATTGCATCAACATACAAAATTTCGGAAGGTAGAAGGCAAAGCCAACTCAGACCCAGAAAACATTTAGGAAATTGCCACTCAAGAAACCAAAAGTCAGCTGAGGCTCCCAAAACCATGACAGCAAGCCAGAATTGGAGCAGGCAATCAGCTGAGTCCTGATTGAAAAAGGCCATTCTTCCGGTACCCTGAACTCCATATTCCAGCCTCAAAACCAAAGCTCACATCAGGAAATTCATTACAAACCATGATAAATAAGAAAAATGAGAAAAAAGCCAAGAAATGCAAGAAACCATAATGATATTGAGCTGGATTTAGTTGCAAGGAAACCGGCTGTTCCCGGATTCATCCAACACTCCAGCTGACTGCGTGTGGAATTCTGACTGAATTAACCTGAAAATTGCAGTGAAACTCAGTTTGGAGGCAATTAATATCTGTCACCTCAGCCAAAGAGTTCCATTTTATTTTCCAAAACACAAAAACTCACCTTGGTCTTGTTACCTGTAGATTTCCAAGCTTCAAATGCCTATTTGTTGTGTTGTTTATTTCATAATGGCTACTCTGTCCAAACTCTTCTTTGCATTGCATCAGAATACAAAATTTGGGAATAAGAAGGCAAATCCAACTCAGACACAGAAAACATTTATGAAATTGCCACTCAAGAAACCACGAATCATCTGAGGCATCCAAAACAATGACAGCAAGCCGGAATTGGAGAAAATCAACAACTGTGCCCTGATTGAAACAGAACCATCCTCTTGTGCCCTGAACTCAATATGCCAGCCTCAAAACCAAAGCTCACATCAGAAAATGCATTACAAACCATTACAAATAAGAAAAATGAGAAAAAAGCCAAAGAAATGCAAGAATCCATAATGATATTGGACTTGATTTAGTCGCAAGGAAATTGGCTGTTCCCAGATTCATCCACCCCTCCAGCTGACTGCCTGTGGAATTCTGACTGAATTAACCTGAAAATCGCAGTGAAACTCAGTTTGGAGGCAATTAATATCTGTCACCTCAGCCAAAGTGTTCCATTTTATTTGCCAAAACACAAAACCTCATCTTGTCCTGTTACCTGTAGATTTCTGAGCTTCAAACGCCTATTTATAGTGTTTTTTATTTCATAATGGCTACTCTGCCCAAACTCTTGTTTGTATTGCGTCAGAATACAAAATTTGGGAAGGAAGAAGGCAAAACCAACTCAGACCCAGAAAACATTTAGGAAATTGCCGCTCAAGAAACCACAAATCGGCTGAGGCACTCAAAACAATGACAGCAAGCCAGAATTGGAGCAGGCCAACAGCTGTGCCCTGTTTGAAAAAGACTATTCCTCCGGTGCCCTGAACTCCATATTGCAGCCTCAAAACCAAAGCTGACATCAGAAAATTCATTACAAACCATGATAAATAAGAAAAATGAGAAAAAAGCCAAAGAAATGCAAGAATCCATAATGATATTGGGCTTGGTTCAGTCACAAGGAAACCGGCTGTTCCCGGATTCATCCACCCCTCCAGCTGACTGCCTGTGGAATTCTGACTGAATTACCCTGAAAATCGCAGTGAAACTCAGTTTGGAGTCAATTAATATCTGTGACCTCAGCCAAAGTGTAACATTTTTTTTTCCAAAACACAAAAACTCACCTTGGTCATGTAACCTGTAGATTTTTAAGCTTCAAATGCCCATTTGTCGTGTTTTGTATTTCATAATCGGTACTCTGCCCAAACTCATGTTTGTATGGCGTCAGAATACAAAATTTGGGAAGGAGGAAGGCAAAACCAAATCAGACCAAGAAAACATTTAGGAAATTGCCGCTCAACAAACCAAAATTGAGCTGAGGCACCCAAAACAATGACAGCAAGCCAGAATTGGAGCAAGCCAACAGCTGTGCCCTGTTTGAAAAAGACCATTCCTCCAGTACCCTGAAGTCCATATTCCAGCCTCAAAACCAAAGCTCACATCAGAAAATTCATTACAAACCATGATAAATAATGGAAATGAGAAAAAGCCAAAGAAATGCAAGCCTGTGGAATCCTAACTGAATTAACTGAATTAATCTGAAAATCGCAGTGAAACTCGGTTCTGGAGGCAATTAATATCTGTCACCTCAGCCAGAGTGTTCAATTTTAATTTCGAAAACAAAAAATCATACCTTGGTCTTGTGACCAGTACATATATAAGCTTCAAACGCATATTTGTTGTGTTTTTTATTTCATAATGGCTACTCTGTCCAAACTCTTGTTTGTATTACACCAGAATACAAAATTTGGGAAGGAAGAAGGCAAAACCTACTCAGAGCCAGAAAACATGTAGGAAATTGCCGCTCAAGAAACCACAAATTGGCTGAGGCACCCAAAACCTTGAAAGCAAGCCAGAATTGGAGCAAGCCAACAGCTGTGCCCTGATTGAACTAGACCATTAATCCAGTGCCCTGATCTCCATATTCCAGCCTCAAAACCAAAGCTCACAAAAAAAAAATCATTACAAACAATGATAAATAAGGGAAATCTGAGAAAGCCAAAGTAATTCAAGAGTCCTTTGTGGTATTTGGCTGGATTTAGACAGAAGGAAACTGGCTGTTTAAAGATTCATCCCCCCCTTCCACAGACTGACTTTGGAATTCTGACTCAATTCACCTCAAAATCGCACTCACACTCAATTTGGAGGGAATTAGTATCTGTCCCCTCAGCAGAAGTGTTCCATGTCATTTTCCAAAACACAAAAACTCATCTTAGTCGTGTTGCCTGTAGACTTCTAATCCTGAAAGGGCAATTTACTGTGTTTTTTTTTTTTTCTTTCATAATGGCTACTCTGTCCAAAATCTTGCTTGTATTGCGTCAGAATACAAAATTTGGGAATAAGAAGGCAAATCCGACTCAGACCCAGAAAACATTTAGGAAACTGCAGAAAAAGAATCCACAAATCAGCTAAGGAATCCAAAACAATGACAGCAAGCAGAACTGGAGCACGCCAACAGCTGTGCCCTGATTGAAAAAGAACCTTCCTCTTGTGCCCTAAACTCAATATGCCAGCCACAAAACCAAAGCTCACATCAGAAAATTCATTTCAAACCATGATAAATAGGAAAAATCAGAAAAAAGCCAAAGAAATGCAAGTTTTCTTAGTGATATTGGGCTTGATTTATTCCTAAGTAAACAGCTGTTTCCAGATTCATCCACAACTCCCAGCTGAGTGAATAGGGATTCTGACTGAATTCACCTCAAAATGGCAGTGAAATTCGGTTTGGAGACAATTAATATCTTTCACCTCAGCCAAAGTGTTCCATTTTATTTTCCAAAACAAAAAAACTCACTTTGGTCATGTTTCCTATAGATTTCAAAGCGTCAAACACCTATTTGTTGTGTTTTTTATTTCATAATGGCTACTCTGTCCAAAATCATGCTTGTATTGCATCAACATACAAAATTTCGGAAGGTAGAAGGCAAAGCCAACTCAGACCCAGAAAACATTTAGGAAATTGCCACTCAAGAAACTAAAAGTCAGCTGAGGCTCCCAAAACCATGACAGCAAGCCAGAATTGGAGCAGGCAATCAGCTGAGTCCTGATTGAAAAAGGCCATTCTTCCGGTACCCTGAACTCCATATTCCAGCCTCAAAACCAAAGCTCACATCAGGAAATTCATTACAAACCACGATACATAAGAAAAATGAGAAAAAAGCCAAGAAATGCAAGAAACCATAATGATATTGAGCTGGATTTAGTTGCAAGGAAACCGGCTGTTCCCGGATTCATCCAACACTCCAGCTGACTGCGTGTGGAATTCTGACTGAATTAACCTGAAAATTGCAGTGAAACTCAGTTTGGAGGCAATTAATATCTGTCACCTCAGCCAAAGTGTTCCATTTTATTTTCCAAAACACAAAAACTCACCTTGGTCTTGTTACCTGTAGATTTCCAAGCTTCAAATGCCTATTTGTTGTGTTGTTTATTTCATAATGGCTACTCTGTCCAAACTCTTCTTTGCATTGCATCAGAATACAAAATTTGGGAATAAGAAGGCAAATCCAACTCAGACACAGAAAACATTTATGAAATTGCCACTCAAGAAACCACGAATCTTCTGAGGCATCCAAAACAATGACAGCAAGCCGGAATTGGAGAAAATCAACAACTGTGCCCTGATTGAAACAGAACCATCCTCTTGTGCCCTGAACTCAATATGCCAGCCTCA
Source organism: Oryctolagus cuniculus (assembly GCF_964237555.1). NCBI lineage: Eukaryota > Metazoa > Chordata > Mammalia > Lagomorpha > Leporidae > Oryctolagus > Oryctolagus cuniculus. The sequence continues at coordinate 148,782 of NW_027208333.1, forward strand.
AAACCAAAGCTCACATCAGAAAATGCATTACAAACCATTACAAATAAGAAAAATGAGAAAAAAGCCAAAGAAATGCAAGAATCCATAATGATATTGGACTTGATTTAGTCGCAAGGAAATTGGCTGTTCCCAGATTCATCCACCCCTCCAGCTGACTGCCTGTGGAATTCTGACTGAATTAACCTGAAAATCGCAGTGAAACTCAGTTTGGAGGCAATTAATATCTGTCACCTCAGCCAAAGTGTTCCATTTTATTTGCCAAAACACAAAACCTCATCTTGTCCTGTTACCTGTAGATTTCTGAGCTTCAAACGCCTATTTATAGTGTTTTTTATTTCATAATGGCTACTCTGCCCAAACTCTTGTTTGTATTGCGTCAGAATACAAAATTTGGGAAGGAAGAAGGCAAAACCAACTCAGACCCAGAAAACATTTAGGAAATTGCCGCTCAAGAAACCACAAATCGGCTGAGGCACTCAAAACAATGACAGCAAGCCAGAATTGGAGCAGGCCAACAGCTGTGCCCTGTTTGAAAAAGACTATTCCTCCGGTGCCCTGAACTCCATATTGCAGCCTCAAAACCAAAGCTGACATCAGAAAATTCATTACAAACCATGATAAATAAGAAAAATGAGAAAAAAGCCAAAGAAATGCAAGAATCCATAATGATATTGGGCTTGGTTCAGTCACAAGGAAACCGGCTGTTCCCGGATTCATCCACCCCTCCAGCTGACTGCCTGTGGAATTCTGACTGAATTAACCTGAAAATCGCAGGGAAACTCAGTTTGGGGGCAATTAATATCTGTCACCTCAGACCATTTTATTATCCAAAACACAAAAACTCACCTTGCTCGTGTTACCTGTAGATTTCTAAGATTCAAACACCTATTAGTTGTATTTTTTATTCCATAATGGCTACTCTGTCCAGAAAACATTTAAAATTTCCGCTCAAGAAGCCACAAATCGGCTGAGGTACTTAAAACAATGACAGCAAGCCAGAATTGGAGCAGGCCAACAGCTGTGCCCTGATTGAAAAAGAACCTTCCTCTTGTGCCCTGAACTCAATACGCCAGCCTCAAAACCAAAGCTCACATCAGAAAATTCATTACAAACCATGATAAATAAGAAAACGGAAAACAAAGCAAAAAAATGCAAGAATCCATAATGATATTGGGCTTGAGTTAGTCGCAAGGAAACCGGCTGTTCCCGGATTCATCCACCCCTTCAGCGGACTGCCTGTGGAATTCTGACTGAATTAACCTGAATATCGCAGTGAAACTCAGTTTGGAGGCAATTAATATCTATCACCTAGCCAAAGTGTTCCATTCTATTTTCCAAAACACAAAAACTCCCCTTGGTCATGTTACCTGTAGATTTCTAAGCTTAAAATGCCTATTTGTAGTGTTTTTTATTTCATAATGGCTACTTTAAACAAACTCTTGTTTGTATTGCGTCAGAATACAAAATTTGGGAAGGAAGAAGGCAAAACCAACTCAGACCCAGAAAACATTTAAGAAATTGCCGCTCAAAAAACCACAAATCGGCTGAGGCACTCAAAACAATGACAGCAAGGCAGAATTGGAGCAGGCCAACAGCTGTGCCGTGTTTGAAAAAGACCATTCCTCTGGTGCCCTGAACTCCATATTGCAGCCTCAAAACCAAAGCTCACATCAGAAAATTCATTACAAACCATGAAAAATAAGGAAAATGAGAAAAAAGCCAAAGAAATGCAAGAATACATAATGATATTGGGCTTGATTTAGTCTCAAGGAAACCGGCTGTTCCTGGATTCATCGACCACTGCAGCTGACTGCCTGTGGAATTCTGACTGAATTCACCTGAAAATCGCAGTGAAACTCAGTTTGGAGGCAATTAATATCTGTCACCTCAGACCATTTTATTATCCAAAACACATAACCTCACCTTGGTCGTGTTACCTGTAGATTTCTAAGCTTCAAACGCCTATATGCTATGTTTTTCATTACAAAATGGCTACTCTGCAAAAACTCTTGTTTGTATTGCGTCAGAATACAAAATTTGGGAAGGAAGAAGGCAAAATCAACTCAGACCCAGAAAACATGTAGGAAATTGCCGCTCAAGAAACCACAAATCGGCTGAGGCACTCAAAGCAATGACAGCAAGCCAGAATTAGAGCAGACTAACAGCAGTGCCCTGATTGAAAAAGACCATTCCCCCGGTGCCCTGAACTCCATATTGCAGCCTCATAACCAAAGCTGACATCACAAAATTCATTACAAACCATGATAAATAAGAAAAATGTGAAAAATCCAAAGAAATGCAAGAATCCATAATGATATTGGGCTTGATTTAGTCGCAAGGAAACGGGCTGTTCCCGGATTCATCCACCCCTCCAGCTGACTTCCTGTGGAATTCTGACAGAATTAACCTGAAAATCGCAGTGAAACTCAGTTTGGAGGCAATTAATATCTCTCAAATCAGCCAAAGTGTTCCATTTTATTTTCCAAAACACAAAAACTCACCTTGGTCGTGTTACCTGTAGATTTCTAAGCTTCAAACGCCTATGTGTTGTGTTTTTTATTTCATAATGGCTACTCTACCCAAACTCTTCTTTCTATGGCGTCAGAATACAAAATTTGGGAAGGAAGGGGGCAAAACCAACTCAGACCCAGAAAACATGTAGGAAATTGCCGCTCAAGAATCCACAAATCGGCTGAGGCACTCAAAAGAATGACAGCAAACCAGAATTGGAGCAGGCCAACAGCTGTGCCCTGTTTGAAAAAGACCATTCCTCCGTTACTCTGAACTCCATATTGCATCCTCAAAACCAAAACTCACATCAGAAAATTCATTAGAAACGATGATAAATATGAAAACGAAGAAAAAAGCCAAAGAAATGCAAGAATCCATAATGCTATTGGGCTTGATTGAGTCGCAAAGAAACCGGTTGTTCCCGGATTCATCCACCCCTCCAGCTGACAGCCTGTGGAATTCTGACTGAATTAACCTGAAAATCGCATTGAAACTCTTTTTGGAGGCAATTAATATCTGTCACCTCAGCCAAAGTGTTCCATTTGATTTTCCAAAACACAAAAACTCACCTTGGTCGTGTTACCTGTAGATTTCTAAGCTTCAAATGCCTATTTGTTGTGTTTTTTATTTCATAATGGCTACTCTGCTGAAACTCTTGTTTGTATTGCGTCAGAATACAAAATTTGACAAGGAAGAAGGCAAAAGCAACTCAGACCCAGAAAACATTCAGAAAATTGCCGCTCAAGAAACCACAAATAAGCTGAGGCACCCAAAATAAAATGACAGCAAGCCAGAATTGGAGCAGGCCAACAGCTGTGCCCTGTTTGAAAAGGACCATTCCTCCGGTGCCCTGAACTCAAAATGCCAGCCTCAAAACCAAAGCTCACATCAGAAAATTCATTACAAACCATGATAAATAAGAAAGATGAGAAAAAAGCCAAAGAAATGCAAGAATCCATAATGATATTGGGCTTGATTTAGTCGCAAGGAAACCATCTTTCCCGGATTCATCCACCCCTCCAGCTGACTGCCTGTGGAATTCTGACAGAATTAACCTGAAAATCGCAGTGAAACTCAGTTTGGAGGCAATTAATATGTGTCACCTCAGCCAAAGTGTTCCATTTGATTTTCCAAAACACAAAATCTCACCTTGGTCGTGTTACCTGTAGATTTCTAAGCTTCAAACTCCTATTTCTTGTGTTTTTTTTTATTTCATGATGGCTACTCTGTCCAACCTCTTGTTTGTATGGCGTCAGAATACAAAATTTGGGAAGGAAGAAGGCAAAACCAACTCTGATCCAGAAAACATTTAGGAAATTGCCACTCAACACACCAAAAATCAGCTGAGGCACCCAAAACAATGACAGCAAGCCAGAACTGGAGCAAGCAAATGGCTGTGCCCTGTTTGAAAAAGAACCTTCCTCTTGTGCCCTGAACTCCATATTGCAGACTCAAAACCAAAGCTCACATCAGAAAATTCACTACAAACCATGATACATAAGAAAAATGAGAAAAAAGCCAAAGAAATGCAAGAATCCATAATGATATTGGGCTTGATTTAGTCTCAAGGAAATCAGCTCTTCCCAGATTCATCCACCCCTCCAGCTGACTGCCTGTGGAATTCCGACTGAATTAACCTGAAAATTGCAGTGAAACTCAGTTTGGAGGCAATTACTATCTGTCACCTCAGCCAAAGTGTTCCATTTGATTTTCCAAAACACAAAAACTCACCATGGTCGAGTTACCTGCAGATTTCTAAGCTTCAAAAGCATATTTGTTGTGGTTTTTATTTCATAATGGCTACTTTAACCAAACTCTTTTTTGTATTGCGTCAGAATACAAAATTTGACAAGGAAGAAGGCAAAACCAACTCAGACGCAGAAAACATTTAGGAAATTGCCGCTCAAGAAACCAAAAGTCAGCAGAGGTACCCAAACCAATTACATTAAACCAGAATTGGAGCAAGCAAAGAGCTGTGCCCTGATTGAAAAAGAACCATCCTCTTCTGCCCTGAACTCCATCTTCCAGACTCAAAACCAAAGCTCACATCAGATAATTCATTACACACCATGATAAATAAGAAAAATGAGAATAAATCCAAAGAAATGCAAGATTCCATAATGATATTAGGTTTGATTTAGTCGCAAGGAAACCGGTTGTTCCCAGATTCATCCACCCCTCCAGCTGACTGCCTGTGGAATTCTGACTGAATTCACCTGAAAATCGCAGTGAAACTCAGTTTGGAGGCAATTAATATCTGTCTCCTCAGGCAAAGTGTTCCATTTGATTTTCTAAAACACAAAAACTCACCTTGGTCGTATTACCTGTAGATTTCTAAGCTTTAAGCGCATATTTGTAGTGTTTTTTATTTCATAATGGCTACTCTGCCGAAATTCTTGTTTGCATGCCATCAGAAAAGAAAATTTGGGAAGGAAGAAGGCAAAACCAACTCAGACCCAGCAAACATTTAGGAAATTGCCGCTCAAGAAACCAAAATTCAGCTGAGGCACCCAAAGAAATGATAGCAAGCCAGATTTGGAGCTGGCCAACAGCTATGCCCTGTTTTAAAAAGAGTATTCCTCCGGTACCCTGAACTCCATATGCCAGCCTCAAAACCAAAGCTCACATCAGAAAATTCATTACACACCATGATAAATAAGAAAAATGAGAAAAAAGCCAAAGAAATGCAAGAATGCATAATGATATTGGGCTTGATTGAGTCGCAAGGAAACCGGCTGTTCCCAGATTCATCCACCACTCCTGCTGACTGCCTGTGGAATTCTGACTGAATTAACCAGAAAATCGCAGTGAAACTCACTTTGGAGGCAATATATATCTGTGACCTCAGCCAAAGTATTCCATTTGATTTTCCAAAACATAAAAACATACCTTGGTTATGTTACCTGTAGATTTCTAAGCTTCAAAGGCCTATTTGTAGTGTTTTTTAATTCATAATGGCAACTCTGTCCAAACTATTGGTTGTATCGTGTCAGAATACAATATTTGGGAAGGAAGAAGGCAAAACCAACTAAGATCCAGAAAACATTTAGTAAATTGCCACTCAAGAAACCAAAAGTCAGCTGAGGCACCCAAAACAATGACAGCAAGGCAGAATTGGAGCATGCCAACAGCTGTGCCCTGATTGAAAAAGAACCTTCCTCTGGTGACCTGAACTCAATATGCCAGCCTCAAAACCAAAGCTCACATCAAAAAATTCATTACAAACCATGATAAATAAGAAAAATGAGAAAAAAGCAAAAGAAATGCAAGAATCCATAATGATATTGGGCTGGATTTAGTCGCCAGGAAACCGGCTATTCCCGGATTCATCCACCGCTCCTGCTGATTGCCTGTGGAATTCTGACTGAATTCACCTGAAAATCGCAGTGAAACTCAGTTTGGAGGGAATTAATATCTGTCTCCTCAGGCAAAGTGTTCCATTTGATTTTCCAAAACACAAAAACTCACCTTGGTCGTGTTACCTGTAGATTTCTAAGCTTCAAACGCCTATTTGCTGTGTTTTTCATTACAAAATGGCTACTCTGCCCAAACTCTTGTTTGTATTGTGGCAGAATACAAAATTTGGGAAGGAAGAAGGCAAAACCAACTTAGACGCAGAAAACATTTAGGATATTGCCGCTCAAGAAACCACAAATCGTCTGAGGCTCCCAAAACAATGACAGCAAGCCAGAATTGGAGCAGGCCAAGAGCTGTGCCCTGTTTGAAAAAGACCATTCCCAGCCGGCTCCGCGGCTCATTAAGCTAATCCTCCACCTAGCGGCCCCAGCACACCAGGTTCTAGTCCCGGTCTGGGTGCGGATTCTGTCCCGGTTGCCCCTCTTCCAGGCCAGCCCTCTGCTGTGGCCAGGGAGTGCAGTGGAGGATGGCCCAAGTGCTGGGGCACTGCACCCCATGGGAGACCAGGAAAAGCACCTGGCTCCTGGTTCCTGCAATCGGATCAGCGCGGTGCGCCCGCCGCAGCACACTGGCCGCGGCGGCCATTGGAGGGTGAACCAACGGCAAAGGAAGAAATTTCTCCCTGTCTCTCTCTCTCACTGTCCACTCTGCCTGTCAAGAAAAAAAAAAAAGGAAAAAGACCATTCCCGCGGATCCTGAACTCCATATTGCAGCTTCAAAACCAAAGCACACCTCAGAAAATTCATTACAAAACATGATAAATAAGAAAAAGGCCAAAGAAATGCAAGAATCCATTATGATATTGGGCTTGATTCACTCGAAGGAAACAGGCTGTTCCAGGATTCATCCACCCCTGCAGCTGACTGCCTGTGGTATTCTGACTGAATTAACCTGAAAATCACAGTGAAACTCAGTTTGGAGGCAATTAATATCTGTCACCTCAGCCAAAGTGTTCCATTTGATTTTCCAAAACACAAAAACTCACCTTGGTCGTGTTACCTGTAGATTTCTAAGCTTCAAATGCCTATTTGTTGTGTTTTTTATTTCATAATACCTACTCTGTCCAAACTCTTGTTTGTATTGCATCAGAATACAAAATTTGGGAAGGAAGAAGGCAAAACCAACACAGACCCAAAAAACATCTAGTAAATTGACACACTAGAATCCACAAATTTGCTGAAGCACTCAAAACATTGACAGCAAGCCAGAATTGGAGGAGGCCAACAGCTGTGCCCTGATTGAAAAGAACCATCCTCTTGTTCCCTGAACCCAATATGCCAGCCTTAAAACCAGAGCTCACATCAGAAAATTTATTACAAACCATGATACATAAGAGAAATGAGAAAAAGCCAAAGAAATGCAAGAATCCATAATGATATTGGGCTTGATTTAGTCGCAAGGAAACCAGCTGTTCCTGGATTCATCCACCCCTGCAGCTTAATGCTTGTGGAATTCTGATGGAATTAACCTGAAAATCACAGGGACACTCAGTTTGGAGGCAATTAATATCTGTCACCTCAGCCAAAGTGTTCCATTTTCTTTTCCAAAACACAAAAACTCACCTTGGTCGTGTTACCTGTAGATTTCTGAGCTTCAAACGCCTATTTGTTGTACTTTTTATTTCATAATACCTACTCTGTCCAAACTCTTGTTTGTATTGCATGAGAATACAAAATTTGGGAAGGAAGAAGGCAAAACCAACTCAGACCCAGAAAATATTTAGGAAATTACTGCTCGAGAAACCACAAATCAGCTGAGGCACCCAAAACAATGACAGCAAGCCAGAATTGGAGCAAGCCAACAGCTGTGCCCTGATTGAAAAAGAACCTTCCTCTTGTGCCCTGAACTCAATATGCCAGCCTCAAAACCAAAGCTCACATCAGAAAATTCATTACAAACCACGATAAATAAGGGAAATCTGAGAAAGCCAAAGAAATTCAAGAGTCCTTTGTGGTATTTGGCTGGATTTAGACACAAGGAAACTGGCTGTTTCAGGATTCATCCCACCCTTAAACAGACTGACTTTGGAATTCTGATTGAATTCACCTCAAAATTGCACTCACACTCAATTTGGAGGAAATTAGTATCTGTCCCCTCAGCAGAAGGGGTCACTTTCCAAAACACAGAAACTCATCTTGATTGTGTTGCCTGTACAGTTCTAATCCTGAAAGGCCAATTTGCTTTGTTTTTTTTTTTTTTTCTTTCATAATGGCTACTCTGTAAAAATCTTGCTTGTATTGCATCAGAATACAAAATTTGGGAATAAGAAGGCAAAAGTAACTCAGACCCAGAAAACATTTAGGATATTGCCACTCAAGAATCCACAAATCAGCTGAGGCACCCAAAACAATGACAGCAAGCCAGAATTGGAGCAACCCAACAGCTGTGCCCTGATTGAAAAACAACCCTCCTCTTGTGCACTGAACTCAATATGCCAGCTTAAAACCAAAGCTCACATCAGAAAATTCATTACAAACCATGATAAATAAGAAAAATGAGAAAAAGCCAAAGAAATGCAAGAATCCATAATGATATTGGGCTTGATTTAGTCGCATGGAAATCGGCTCGTCCAAGATTCATCCCCCCCTCCAGCTGACTGCCTGTGGAATTCTGACTGAATTAACCTGAAAATCGCAGTGACAATCAGTTTGGAGGCAATTACTATCTGTCACCTCAGCCAAAGTGTTCCACTTTATTTTCCAAAACACAAAAACTCACTTGGTCTTGTTACCTGTAGATGTATAAGCTTCAAACGCCTATTTGTTGTGTTTTTTATTTCATAATGGCTACTCTGTCAAAACTCTTGTTTGTATTGCCTCAGAATACAAAATTTGGGAAGGAAGAAGGCAAAACCAACTCAGACCCATAAAACATTTAGGAAATTGCCGCTCAAGAAACCAAAATCAGCTGAGGCACCCAAAACAATGACAGCAAGCCAGAATTGGAGCAAGCCAACAGCTGTGCCCTGTTTGAAATAGAACCATCCTCTTGTGCCCTGAACTCAATATGCCAGCCTCAAAACCAAAGCTCACATCAGAAAATTCATTACAAACCATGATACAAAAGAAAAATGAGAAAAATCCAAAGCAATGCAAGAATCCATAATGATATTGGGCTTGATTTAGTCACAAGGAAACCAGATGTTCCCGGATGCATCCACCCCTCCAGCTGACTGCCTGTGGAATTCCGACTGAATTAACCTGAAAATTGCAGTGAAACTCAGTTTGGAGGCAATTACTATCTGTCACCTCAGCCAAAGTGTTCCATTTGATTTTCCAAAACACAAAAACTCAACTTGGTCATGTTACCTGTAGCTTCAAATGCCTATTTGTTTTCTTTTTTATTTCATGATGGCTACTCTGTCCAAACTATTGTTTGCATTGTGTCAGAATAAAAAATTTGGGAATAAGAAGGCAAAACCAACTCTGAACCAGTAAACATTTAGGAAATTGCCACTGAAGAAACCAGAAATCGGCTGAGGCACCCAAAACAATGACAGCAAGCCAGAATTGGAGCAAGCCAACAGCTGTGCCCTGATTGAAAAAGAACCTTCCTCTTGTGCCCTGAACTCAATATGCCAGCCTCAAAACCAAAGCTCACATCAGAAAATTCATTGCAAACCATGATAAATAAGTGAAATGTGAAAAAGCCAAAGAAATGCAAGAGTCCTTTGTGATATTTGGCAGGATTTAGACACAAAGAAACTGGCGGTTTCCAGATTCATCTCCCCCTTCCACAGACTGACTTTGGAATTCTGATTGAATTCACCTCAAAATCGCTCTCACACTCCATTTGGAGGGAATTAGAATCTGTCACCTCAGCAGAAGCGTTCCATGTCATTTTCCAAAACACAGAATCTCACCTTGGTTGTGTTGCCTATGGATTTCTAATCCTGAAAGGTCAATTTGCTGTGTTTTTTTTTTTTCTTTCATAATGGCTACTCTGTCCAAAATCTTGCTTGTATTGCATCAGAATACAAAATTTGGGAAGGAAGAAGGCAAAACCAACTCAGACCCCGAAAACATTTAGGAAATTGCCACACAAGAAACCACAAATCAGCTGAGGCACCCAAAACAATGACAGCAAGCCAGAAGTGGAGCAAGCCAACAGCTGTGCCCTGATTGAAAAAGAACCTTCCTCTTGTGCCCTGAACTCAATACGCCAGCCTCAAAACCAAAGCTCACATCAGAAAATTCATTACAAACCATGATAAATAAGAAAAAAGAGAAAAAAGCCAAAAAAATGCAAGAATCCATAATGATATAGGGCTTGATTTAGTCGCTAGGCAACCGGCTGTTCCCGGATTCATCCACCCCTCCAGCTGACTGCCTGTGGAATTCTGACTGAATTAACCTGAAAATCACAGTGAAACTCAGTTTGGAGGCAGTTAATATCTGTCACCTCAGCCAAAGTGTTCCATTTTTTTTTCCAAAACACAAAAACTCACCTTGGTCATGTTACCTGTAGATTTCTAAGCTTCAAATGCCTATTTGTTGTGTTTTTTATTTCATAATGGCTACTCTATACAAACTCTTCTTTGCATTGCATCAGAATACAAAATTTGGGAAGGAAGAAGGCAAAGCCAACTCAGACCCTGAAAACATTTGGGAAATTGCCACACAAGAAACCACAAATCGGCTGAGGCACTCAAAACAATGACAGCAAGCCAGAAGTGGAGCAAGCCAACAGCTGTGCCCTGATTGAAAAAGAACCATCCTCTTGTGCCCTGAACTCCATATTGCAGCCTCAAAACCAAAGCTCACATCAGAAAATTCATTACAAACCATGATAAATAAGAAAAAAGAGAAAAAAGCCAAAGAAATGCAAGAATCCATAATGATATTGGGTTTGATTTAGTTGCAAGGAAACCGGCTGTTCCCAGATTCATCCACCACTAAAGCTGACTGCCTGTGGAATTCTGACTGAATTAACCTGACAATTGCAGTGAAACTCAAGAAACCAAATTTCAGCTGAGGCACCCAAAACAAAGACAATAGCCAGAATTGGAGCACACCAACAGCTGTGCCCTGTTTGAAAAAGACCATTCCTCTGGTGCCCTGAACTCTATATTGCAGCCTCAAAACCAAAGGTCACATCAGAAAATTCATTACAAACCATGATAAATAAGGGAAATGTGAAAAAGCCAAAGAAATGCAAGAGTCCTTTGTGATATTTGGCTGGATTTAGACACAAAGAAACTGGCTGTTTCCAGATTCATCCCCCCCTTCCACAGACTGACTCTGGAATTCTGATTGAATTCACCTCAAAATCGCACTCACACTCATTTGGGAGGGAATTAGAATCTGTCCCCTCAGCAGAAGCGTTCTATGTCATTTTCCAAAACACAGAAACTCATCTTGGTCGTGTTGCCTGTAGATTTCTAATCCTGAAAGGGCAATGCGCTGTGTTTTTTTTTTTCTTTCTTTCATAATGGCTACTCTCCAAAATCTTGCTTGTATTGCATCAGAATACAAAATTTGGGAATAAGAAGGCAAAACCGACTCAGACCCAGAAAACATTTAGGAAATTGGCACTCAAGAAACCACAAATCGGCTGAGGCACTCAAAACAATGACAGCAAGCCAGAATTGGAGCAAGCCAACAGCTGTGCCCTGATTGAAAAAGAACCTTCCTCTTGTGCCCTGAACTCAATATGCCAGCCTCAAAACCAAAGCTCACATCAGAAAATTCATTGCAAACCATGATAAATAAGTGAAATGTGAAAAAGCCAAAGAAATGCAAGAGTCCTTTGTGATATTTGGCAGGATTTAGACACAAAGAAACTGGCGGTTTCCAGATTCATCTCCCCCTTCCACAGACTGACTTTGGAATTCTGATTGAATTCACCTCAAAATCGCTCTCACACTCCATTTGGAGGGAATTAGAATCTGTCACCTCAGCAGAAGCGTTCCATGTCATTTTCCAAAACACAGAATCTCACCTTGGTTGTGTTGCCTATGGATTTCTAATCCTGAAAGGTCAATTTGCTGTGTTTTTTTTTTTTTCTTTCATAATGGCTACTCTGTCCAAAATCTTGCTTGTATTGCATCAGAATACAAAATTTGGGAAGGAAGAAGGCAAAACCAACTCAGACCCCGAAAACATTTAGGAAATTGCCACACAAGAAACCACAAATCAGCTGAGGCACCCAAAACAATGACAGCAAGCCAGAAGTGGAGCAAGCCAACAGCTGTGCCCTGATTGAAAAAGAACCTTCCTCTTGTGCCCTGAACTCAATACGCCAGCCTCAAAACCAAAGCTCACATCAGAAAATTCATTACAAACCATGATAAATAAGAAAAAAGAGAAAAAAGCCAAAAAAATGCAAGAATCCATAATGATATAGGGCTTGATTTAGTCGCTAGGCAACCGGCTGTTCCCGGATTCATCCAACCCTCCAGCTGACTGCCTGTGGAATTCTGACTGAATTAACCTGAAAATCACAGTGAAACTCAGTTTGGAGGCAGTTAATATCTGTCACCTCAGCCAAAGTGTTCCATTTTTTTTTCCAAAACACAAAAACTCACCTTGGTCATGTTACCTGTAGATTTCTAAGCTTCAAATGCCTATTTGTTGTGTTTTTTATTTCATAATGGCTACTCTATACAAACTCTTCTTTGCATTGCATCAGAATACAAAATTTGGGAAGGAAGAAGGCAAAGCCAACTCAGACCCTGAAAACATTTGGGAAATTGCCACACAAGAAACCACAAATCAGCTGAGGCACTCAAAACAATGACAGCAAGCCAGAAGTGGAGCAAGCCAACAGCTGTGCCCTGATTGAAAAAGAACCTTCCTCTTGTGCCCTGAACTCCATATTGCAGCCTCAAAACCAAAGCTCACATCAGAAAATTCATTACAAACCATGATAAATAAGAAAAAAGAGAAAAAAGCCAAAGAAATGCAAGAATCCATAATGATATTGGGTTTGATTTAGTTGCAAGGAAACCGGCTGTTCCCAGATTCATCCACCACTAAAGCTGACTGCCTGTGGAATTCTGACTGAATTAACCTGACAATTGCAGTGAAACTCAAGAAACCAAATTTCAGCTGAGGCACCCAAAACAAAGACAATAGCCAGAATTGGAGCACACCAACAGCTGTGCCCTGTTTGAAAAAGACCATTCCTCTGGTGCCCTGAACTCTATATTGCAGCCTCAAAACCAAAGGTCACATCAGAAAATTCATTACAAACCATGATAAATAAGGGAAATGTGAAAAAGCCAAAGAAATGCAAGAGTCCTTTGTGATATTTGGCTGGATTTAGACACAAAGAAACTGGCTGTTTCCAGATTCATCCCCCCCTTCCACAGACTGACTCTGGAATTCTGATTGAATTCACCTCAAAATCGCACTCACACTCATTTGGGAGGGAATTAGAATCTGTCCCCTCAGCAGAAGCGTTCTATGTCATTTTCCAAAACACAGAAACTCATCTTGGTCGTGTTGCCTGTAGATTTCTAATCCTGAAAGGGCAATGCGCTGTGTTTTTTTTTTTTTCTTTCTTTCATAATGGCTACTCTCCAAAATCTTGCTTGTATTGCATCAGAATACAAAATTTGGGAATAAGAAGGCAAAACCGACTCAGACCCAGAAAACATTTAGGAAATTGGCACTCAAGAAACCACAAATCGGCTGAGGCACCCAAAACAATGACAGCAAGCCAGAATTGGAGCAAGCCAACAGCTGTGCCCTGATTGAAAAAGAACCTTCCTCTTGTGCCCTGAACTCAATATGCCAGCCTCAAAACCAAAGCTCACATCAGAAAATTCATTGCAAACCATGATAAATAAGTGAAATGTGAAAAAGCCAAAGAAATGCAAGAGTCCTTTGTGATATTTGGCAGGATTTAGACACAAAGAAACTGGCGGTTTCCAGATTCATCTCCCCCTTCCACAGACTGACTTTGGAATTCTGATTGAATTCACCTCAAAATCGCTCTCACACTCCATTTGGAGGGAATTAGAATCTGTCACCTCAGCAGAAGCGTTCCATGTCATTTTCCAAAACACAGAATCTCACCTTGGTTGTGTTGCCTATGGATTTCTAATCCTGAAAGGTCAATTTGCTGTGTTTTTTTTTTTTTCTTTCATAATGGCTACTCTGTCCAAAATCTTGCTTGTATTGCATCAGAATACAAAATTTGGGAAGGAAGAAGGCAAAACCAACTCAGACCCCGAAAACATTTAGGAAATTGCCACACAAGAAACCACAAATCAGCTGAGGCACCCAAAACAATGACAGCAAGCCAGAAGTGGAGCAAGCCAACAGCTGTGCCCTGATTGAAAAAGAACCTTCCTCTTGTGCCTGAACTCAATATGCCAGCCTCAAAACCAAAGCTCACATCAGAAAATTCATTACAAACCATGATAAATAAGAAAAAAGAGAAAAAAGCCAAAAAAATGCAAGAATCCATAATGATATAGGGCTTGATTTAGTCGCTAGGCAACCGGCTGTTCCCGGATTCATCCACCCCTCCAGCTGACTGCCTGTGGAATTCTGACTGAATTAACCTGAAAATCACAGTGAAACTCAGTTTGGAGGCAGTTAATATCTGTCACCTCAGCCAAAGTGTTCCATTTTTTTTTCCAAAACACAAAAACTCACCTTGGTCATGTTACCTGTAGATTTCTAAGCTTCAAATGCCTATTTGTTGTGTTTTTTATTTCATAATGGCTACTCTATACAAACTCTTCTTTGCATTGCATCAGAATACAAAATTTGGGAAGGAAGAAGGCAAAGCCAACTCAGACCCTGAAACCATTTGGGAAATTGCCACACAAGAAACCACAAATCGGCTGAGGCACTCAAAACAATGACAGCAAGCCAGAAGTGGAGCAAGCCAACAGCTGTGCCCTGATTGAAAAAGAACCTTCCTCTTGTGCCCTGAACTCCATATTGCAGCCTCAAAACCAAAGCTCACATCAGAAAATTCATTACAAACCATGATAAATAAGAAAAAAGAGAAAAAAGCCAAAGAAATGCAAGAATCCATAATGATATTGGGTTTGATTTAGTTGCAAGGAAACCGGCTGTTCCCAGATTCATCCACCACTAAAGCTGACTGCCTGTGGAATTCTGACTGAATTAACCTGACAATTGCAGTGAAACTCAAGAAACCAAATTTCAGCTGAGGCACCCAAAACAAAGACAATAGCCAGAATTGGAGCACACCAACAGCTGTGCCCTGTTTGAAAAAGACCATTCCTCTGGTGCCCTGAACTCTATATTGCAGCCTCAAAACCAAAGGTCACATCAGAAAATTCATTACAAACCATGATAAATAAGGGAAATGTGAAAAAGCCAAAGAAATGCAAGAGTCCTTTGTGATATTTGGCTGGATTTAGACACAAAGAAACTGGCTGTTTCCAGATTCATCCCCCCCTTCCACAGACTGACTCTGGAATTCTGATTGAATTCACCTCAAAATCGCACTCACACTCATTTGGGAGGGAATTAGAATCTGTCCCCTCAGCAGAAGCGTTCTATGTCATTTTCCAAAACACAGAAACTCATCTTGGTCGTGTTGCCTGTAGATTTCTAATCCTGAAAGGGCAATGCGCTGTGTTTTTTTTTTTTTTTCTTTCTTTCATAATGGCTACTCTCCAAAATCTTGCTTGTATTGCATCAGAATACAAAATTTGGGAATAAGAAGGCAAAACCGACTCAGACCCAGAAAACATTTAGGAAATTGGCACTCAAGAAACCACAAATCGGCTGAGGCACCCAAAACAATGACAGCAAGCCAGAATTGGAGCAAGCCAACAGCTGTGCCCTGATTGAAAAAGAACCTTCCTCTTGTGCCCTGAACTCAATATGCCAGCCTCAAAACCAAAGCTCACATCAGAAAATTCATTGCAAACCATGATAAATAAGTGAAATGTGAAAAAGCCAAAGAAATGCAAGAGTCCTTTGTGATATTTGGCAGGATTTAGACACAAAGAAACTGGCGGTTTCCAGATTCATCTCCCCCTTCCACAGACTGACTTTGGAATTCTGATTGAATTCACCTCAAAATCGCTCTCACACTCCATTTGGAGGGAATTAGAATCTGTCACCTCAGCAGAAGCGTTCCATGTCATTTTCCAAAACACAGAATCTCACCTTGGTTGTGTTGCCTATGGATTTCTAATCCTGAAAGGTCAATTTGCTGTGTTTTTTTTTTTTTTCTTTCATAATGGCTACTCTGTCCAAAATCTTGCTTGTATTGCATCAGAATACAAAATTTGGGAAGGAAGAAGGCAAAACCAACTCAGACCCCGAAAACATTTAGGAAATTGCCACACAAGAAACCACAAATCAGCTGAGGCACCCAAAACAATGACAGCAAGCCAGAAGTGGAGCAAGCCAACAGCTGTGCCCTGATTGAAAAAGAACCTTCCTCTTGTGCCCTGAACTCAATACGCCAGCCTCAAAACCAAAGCTCACATCAGAAAATTCATTACAAACCATGATAAATAAGAAAAAAGAGAAAAAAGCCAAAAAAATGCAAGAATCCATGATGATATTGGACTTGATTTAGTCTCAAGAAAACCGAATGTTCCCGGATTCTTCCACACCTCCAGCTGATGCCTGTGGAATTCTGTCTGAATTAACCTGAAAATCACAGTGAAACTCATTTTGGAGGCAATTAATATCTGTCACCTCAGCCAAAGTGTTCCATTTGATTTTCCAAAACACAAAAACTCACCTTGGTCGTGTTACCTGTAGATATATATTCTTCAAATGCCCATTTGTAATGTTTTTTATTTCATAATGGCTACTCTGTCCAAACTCTTGTTTGTGTTGCGTCAGAATACAGAATTTGGGAATGAAGAAGGCAAAGCCAACTCAGACCCACAAAACATTTAGGAAATTGCCACACAAGAAACCACAAATCGGCTGAGGCACCCAAAACAATGACAGCAAGCCAGAATTGAAGCAGGCCAACAGCTATGCCCTGTTTGAAAAAGACCATTCCTCCTGTGCACTGAACTCTATATTGCAGCCTCAAAACCAAAGCTCACATCAGAAAATTCATTACAAACCATGATAAAAAGAAAAAAGAGAAAGAAGCCAAAGAAATGCAAGAGTCCTTTGTGATATTGGGCTTGATTTAGTTGCAAGGAAACCAGCTGTTCCCGGATTCATCCACCCCTCCTAGCTGACTGGCTGTGGAATTCTGATTGAATTCACCTGAAAATCGCACTCACTCTCGATTTGGAGGAAATTAATATCTGCCCCTCAGTGGAAGGGTTCTATGTCATTTTCCAAAACCCAAAAACTCATCTTGGTCATGTTGCCTATGATTTCTAATCATGAAAACCCAATATTTTCTGTTTTTCAATTTCCTGATGGATCCTCGTTCTAAACCCTTGTTTGTATTGCATCAGAATACACAATTTGAAAAGGAAAAAGGCAAAACCAACTCAGACCAACAAAGCATTTAGGAAAAAGTCGCTCAAAATGAAAAATTACCTGAGGCACCCAAAGCAATTACAGAAAGCCAGAATTGGAGAGAAACAACAGCTGTGCCCTAATTGAAAAAGACCATTCCTCTGGTTCCCTGAACTCCTTAAGCCAGCCTCAAAACCACAACCCACATCAGAAAATTTATTACAAACCATGATAAATAAGAAAATGTGAAAAATGCAAAAAAGAAAAAGAAATGCAAGAGTCCTTCGTGATATGGCGCTTGTTTTAGTACAAGGAAACCAGCTGTTTCCGGATTCATCCACCCCTCCCAGCTGACTGACTGTGGAATTCTGATTGTATTCACCTGAAAAGAGAGAACATTTATAAGTATATTGGGACTGTGGAACCTGTCATTTACCAATCACATGTTAGACTGAATCATAGACCAAATATAGGGAAGAAATCCTATGCATGTAAACCTTGTGGGAATTCATTCAGTATTAAATACCCTCCATCACAGCACTCATATTGTGGAAAACCCTCATGTGTGTAATGATTGTGTGGAAACCACTCACCAGAAGTCAGATCTCATTAGACATCAGAGAATTCACACAGGGTTGAAATCTTACAAATCTAATGACTGTGGGAAGTTCTTTGGCCAGAAGAAACACCTCATAAATCATCAGAGAATTCACACAGGTGAGAAACCTTTTGAATGTAATGACTGTGGAAAATCCTTTGGCCAGAAGGCAAACCTCATAAATCATCAGAGAATTCACACAGGTGAGAAACCTTATGAATGCAATTACTATGGAAAATCCTTTGGCCAGAAGGCAAACCTCATAAATCATCAGAGAATTCACAGAGGGGAGAAACCTTATGAATGCAATCATTGTGGAAAAGCCTTTGCTGAGAAATCAAAGCTCACAAAGCATCAGACAATTTGTACTGGGGGAAACCTTATGATTGCAATGACTGTGGAAAAACCTTTGCTGAGAAGTCAAACCTCAGAAAGTATCAGAGCCTTCACACCATGGAGAAAGCTTATAAATGAAATGACTGTGGAAAAGCCTTTGGTCCCATCCTTGCATACCAAGGATAAATCCCACTTGGTCTGGGTGGATGATCTTTCTGATGCATTGTTGGATTCAATTGGCCAGAATTCTGTTGCAGATCTTTGCATGTATGTTCATCAGGGAAATTGGTCTATAATTACTTTCTTTGTTGCACTTTTTTCAAGTTTAGGAATGAAGGTGATGTTGGCTTCATAGAAAGAATTTGGGAGAATCGCCTCTCTCTCAATTGTTTTGAATAACTTGAGAAGAATTGCAGTTAGTGCTTTAAATGTCTGTTAGAATTCAGCAGTGAAGCCTTCCAGTTTTGGGGTTTTCTTGGTAGTGATGGTCTTTATTACTGGTATCATTTCCATCTGGTTATGTGTGTGTTTAGGTTTTCTATATCTTTGTTGCTCAATTTAGGTAGGTTTTATGGATGGAAGGATGGTGGAAAGCCTCTTTGCTGTACCTCATAACTCATAAGATATCAGAGTATCCACACAGGGAATTTTCTACTTGACCTTTTTGTGCAAGTTATATCTCATGAAATATTAGAGAATTCACCAAGGGGAGAAATGCATGAATATAATACATGTGAATAGCCTTTGTGGTGCAAATCAGACCTCATCAAACATAAAAGAATTCTCATGGGGAGCAATTTTATGAATGTAATGACTCAGAGCCTTTTACCATAATTCAGCCCTCATTGTACATCATCAAATTCATATAGGGAAAAACTCCTTTGAAAGTAAAATCCCTTTAATTAGAAGCCATACCTCATAAGACAACAGGGAATTCACGTGGGAGAGAAACCTTATGGGTGTAATGAGTGTTGGAAAGCTCTGCCCAAATCTCTCCTTATATCAGAATGCACAACATATATATCTAATGAATGAAATAAATGTGAGAAAGTCATTTCACATAGGTAATGCCTCATAATCCATCATGGAATTTGAACAAGGGAGAGACCTTAACAATATAATGAATGTGGAAGAGCTTTTCTCCAAAATTCATGTAAGTATTGTGACAAAACCTTTTGCTGGAAATCACATCCTATCCAACAGAGACTCATGTAAAGGAGAAAGCTTATAAATATTATTAGAGTCAGAAGTCAATGGTACATCAGAGAATTGACACAGGTGGTTTCTTAGGCATATACTGATTGTGCAAAAACATTTTCTTTATTTCAGGCTTGTATAGACACAGAATTCACAAAAGGTGATAGTCTTTGCATGCTGTAAATACAATAAAACCTTTAGCCAGAAATTAGACATCAACAGACTTCAGAGAATTCATAAGGAACAAAAGTCTATGCAATGAATTTGGAAAATGTATTTCTGTTATAAATCAGTCTTCAATTCCCATGAATAGACTCACAAATGAGAAAACATGCATGCATAGAAAAGTTTTGTACCATAAATTATCTCTAGATGGTAAACTAATATATCACACAAAAGAAAAATCATGAGTGTAATGGAATTGGGAAACCCTTTGCTATAAGGCAGATTTCCAGAAAGCTTAGCAAGATTACAGAAAAGTCTCTGAAAATGTAACATGTCTGAAAGATTTGTTGGCATCACAAACTGGAGGATAGCTCAAGTGCATGTGTTTTTGTGCCTGGCATCCAAATTGATATCTCTTTTTCTTTGATGAATTCCTTGTTTATTTATTTAGCAGATTTAGAGACAAAGGATTCCTGTCCATTGATTTACTACTATATGCCCACAATTGCCATGGTAAAGTATATGGCAAAAACTGAGTGCTGGGGGCTGTGAATCTGATTCATCACTGATAACATTGAAGACATTGGTTCCTGGTTCTTATGCTGCTATGCATGGAAATGTTTCTCTAATTTCATTTTCAAATAGTTCATTGTTAATATAAAGAAATGCTTCTAATTTTTAAAATTTCATTGAAATAATTTGTGATTAATGTGTCCTAGTCATGCATTATTACAGGGTGTAGTGCAATATTTGCACACATTTATGCAGTAAAAAGTGATCAAGCTAAGCAACTACAGTTTTATTAAGTTTTTAAAGAGTTATTTATTTGAAAGACAGAGTTACAGAGAGAAGTAGCAGCAGAGAGAGAGAGAGGTCTTCCTCTGCCGGTTCACTCCCCAGATGGCCACAATGGCCGGAGCTCTGCCAATCTGATTCCAGGAACCAGGAGCTTCTTCCAGATCTCCCACTTGGGTGCAGGGACCCAAGGACTTGGGCCATCTTCTACTGCTTTCCCAGGCCATAGCAGAGAGTTGGATCAGAAGAGGAGCAGCCAGGACTAGAACTGGTACCCACATGGGATGCTGGTGCTTCAGGCCAGGGTGTTAGCCCACTGTGCCACAATGCTGGCCCCCAAGCAACTACAGTTTCTAATTCTTCTCCATGATTTGAGACTACCAGCTCCTCTCCTTCAGTTCTTTACACAGAACCTAATATGGTTGAATGTAGTCATCTCATTATATTATGGAACACCAGAAGTTCTTTCTGCCTCTTTGATTTTTGATACCTATTATCCAATCCCCCTCTATCCCTAGCTGCTTCCCTTCTCAGCCTCTAGTAATCACAGTTCTGTGTTCAGATCCATTATTTTCTTTCACTTCCACATGCGACAAGGACCAGGTGACATTTGTGTTCCTGCTTCTGGCTTATTTCAATTAATTTAATAATATTTTGTTCTTTTTTTGTATCTAAAAGAGGTTGCCCTGTCCATTGTTTTTCACTGATGGACAGCTAGATTGGTTTCACATCCTGGCTGCAGTGAACTGTGTTATAGTGGCTGTGTTATGGGAAAATTGCTGTATCTTTGATATGCTCTCCTCCTTTCCTTCTAATAAAATTTCCTTATTCTATATAGCCAAGAGCAAGATAACTCTCACATGGTAGGTCAATTTTTATCTTAGTTTAATTTTTGTTATTTATTTGAAAGAGTTACAATAGAGGTAGAGACACAGAGAGGTCCTCCATTAGCTGGTTCGCTCTACAGATGACTACAAAGGCCAGAGTTATGCCATTCTGAAACCTGGAGACAGGAGCTTCCTCTGGGTCTCCCTCATGGGTGCATGGGCCCAAGGACTTGGGCCATCTTCTACTGCTATCCCAGGAGATAGCAGAGAGCTGGATTGGAAGAAGAGCAGCTGGAACTAGAACTGGCACCCAAATGGGATGCTGGCCCTTCAGGCCAGGGCTTTAACTCACTGCACAACAGCGCCAGCCCCAATTTTTATCCTTTATAAGGAATGACCATACTGTTCTGCATAACATCTGTACTAACTTGTGTTTTCACCTACCATATATGGTGGTTTTCTTTTCCCATGTGCTCTCTAGCATTTGTTATTTTTTATCAGTTTGGCATAAAAATGATGTTTTTGTGTATTTTGAAATCAGTTAATTTGTTTATTAAATCTTTATTATTTGAAAGGTGGATTTAGAGAGAGAGGGAAAGACATAGATAGCTTTCATCTGCTGGCTCACACCCCAGAGAGTTTCAACAGTTGAGCCTGGGGCATGCTGGAGTCAGGAGCTTCATCCAAGTCTCCCACATGAGTGGCAAGGACCTGAGTCCTTCGTCCATCTTCTGCTGGTTTCCCAGGTGTTTAGCAGTGAGCTAAATTGGAAGTGGAGATTCCTAAACTCAAAGTGGAACTCAGATGTTATGCTGGCCTCACAGATTGCAGCTTTCCCCACTTGGCCACAATGCCAGCCCCTCTATCAATTTAATTCCTCAAAAATAGCTCAGTAATGTTGGCATCTATCTCATTTTGTTTTTTCTCTGTTATTATTCAACTTATTGATGTCTTATTTTTGTTCACATTATTCCTCTCAATTGCTCTACCTGAGGTGAGTAGGGCTGCTGTGTTGCTTAAATGAAGTGTATGCTTTAGATTACTCATTTAATGAGTGCATGTCATTCACATAGCACTTCACTGAAGTTCTACTATGTCCCAAATCCTCTTCTAGGCACAGAATTTAGACCACTTTTCTCTTAGGCCCAGATCTTGCCTTTAACATACTACTTGGAATTTAGTAGCTCATGAAATCTGCAGACTGCATAAATGAATGAATATTTTGAGGGCTGTGCTTTTGTGGAGGAACTTCATAGGAGACCGAAGGAATAAAATAAATCAAAAGTATCCACAGTATATAGAATGTATACTATTTTACAAGTCACAGAGAAGAAGAAGAAGAAGGAAAGTAGTAAGACTAGAAAGTTTGTGGCAAGACTAACAGGCGCTGGTCAAGAACTTAATAAGCACATTAGGAAAGCAGTAAGGTTTCTTTTTTTTTTTTGAGGAAAAGTTTTTATTTCTAGTGATGAAATTGGCTACAGAACATTATGAAAGTTTAAAAATACAAAGAGAAATTGTCTATAATTAATAGATTCAAAATTTGACAATCAGTGAATATCATTATTAGTCATTACCAACAACAGTTATTGATTTGAAAGGCAGAGTGACAGGAAGAGGGAACCACTGCTTCACTCCCCAGACACTTGCAATAGCCAAAGCTTGACCAAGCCAAAACCAGGAACTGGGAATTCATTCTGGATGTCCCATTTGGGTGCAGGGACCCAAGCACTTCTGCCATCCTCCGTCTCCTCCCAGGGTGCACACTAGCAGAAACTTGCCTCAAAGCAGAGAAGCTACCACTCAAGCCAGACATTTGTATATGGGATGTGGGTGTGTGGTGGTGATAGCAAGCCCTCATAGATAAAAAAAAAAAGACAAAGTTATTTCTATGCCAAGGAAATTACTCTGTAGTCTTTCTCTTATAAACTACGTATTGCTGAACCTAGATAATTTTTCCTTTATTTAACAATGACATGAAAATGTCAGTTGAGTTGGCTTTCCTGAAGACCTTTTTTCTTGAATATTAGTGGCTAGTTGAGATAAATTCTTTTCATCTCTTTCTCGCTTCGGCAGCACATGTGCTCGCTTCGGCAGCACATATACTAAAATTGGAACGATACAGAGAAGATTAGCATGCCCCTGCGCAGTAAGGTTTCTTTACCTCCCTGTAGGCTCTGCTCTCCAGAGGTGAACAGGGTCCTCTAAACCCACTTGCTGCACACACAAACACCTGAGTGTTGTATTCTCCCACAGGTGTTGGAGACTGATATGGTGTTCTGATTTATATTTACATAATGGCTAGTGACATCGGGCATATTCACATGTTTTGACCATGTACATTTCTTCTGAGAAATGTCTATTCAGATCCTTGCCTGTTTCTTCACTGTATTTTTTGGAGTTTTTCCAATTCATGTAAATGCTCTGGAAATCTGTAAACATTCAGAGTTTTAATTTTTCCTGCCATCTGTTCATTGTATCTACACTCTGATGTTTACTTTGTTGTGAAGAAGTATCTTAGTTGGATATACTCAAATGTCTCTGTTTTTATTTCTGTGACTATTGCTATTGGAATCTTACCCAAAAGCTATTGTGTGTTGACAATATTTAGAGTTTCCCTATGTTTACTTGGGTTTGGGTCTTATGATTACATTTTAATTCACTGTGAGTTCACTTTCACATAGTGTAAGAGATGTTGGAGTCTCTTTTCAGGCTTCTACATATGGATAATCAAGTTCCTCTGCACCACTTGTGAAAGAGATTCTTCTTTCTCCAGTTCATTTTAGTTCCTTTGTTAAATATGAGTTGCTGGTAGAAATTTGGGTTTATTTCTATGCTACCAAGTCTTTTCCATTGAACTATGTGTCTGTTATTATATCAGTGCTAACACTTCTTCTTCTTTTTTTTTTTTTTTGCAGTATATTTATTTGAAAGGCAGAGTTACAGAGAGGTAGAGGCAGAGAGAGAGAGAGGTCTTCCATCCACTGGTTTACTCCCCAAATGGCCACAATGGCCGGAGCTCTGTTGATCTGAATCCAAGTGTCAGGAGCTTCTTCCAGGTCTCTATGCAGGTGCAGGGGCCCAAAGACTTTGGCCATTTTCTACTTTTTTCTCAGGCTATACCAGAGAGGGGTATAAGAAGTGGAGCAGCTGGGAAACATACTGGCACCCATATGAGATGCCAGCACTGCAGACGGTGACTTTACCTGCTTTGTCATAGTGCTGACCCCTGTAATATGTCTTAAAATATGGTGTGATGTCTCCAGCTTTTTTTTGCTTTATAATATTGCTTTAGATGTTAAGCATCTCTCATGTTTCTATGTGAATTTTAGCATCATTTTTTCTAGCTCTGAGAACATCGTTGGTATGTTGATTGGGATTGCATTGAATTTGCAAATTGCTTTTGGTAGTATGGATATTTTGGTATTATTCTTCCCATTCACAAACATAAGTTTTCTGTGAGACTGTCAAAAAGCCTTGACAAAAATTGGACTTTATTACACAAAAATTCATCACTTTTTGGGATCATTTAAATCCATAATTTTGCACTAATATTTGATAAATAATTAAAGACTTTGAGCATTTTAGTAGGAGAAATTAAAATATTTATCAATTTATTCAAATATTGTTTAGATGTGATATTCAAATATTGTTTAGAGCCATTGTCTGTATTCCCTCTAAATTACGATCTTTTTGCTTTTTGCCTGTTAAACTTGTCCCTTGATTCAACAACCGTTTTTAATGTAATGTAAACTGAAAATGTCATTTCATAAGCTAAAAAAAATGAAAAAGAAGGAAAAAGAAGGGAGGGAGGTTGAGTATATAATTATGTTCTCCGAATTTTTTCTATAAAACATATTGAATCATTTAAAAGCTAATTAAAATTAAACTCAAAATTGGACCATTATGACCAATATTTAAAACAAGTGATTAAAAACTGTAGATGTCTTCAATTTTGATTATCATTCTTCTTTAGAATATCTGAAAGAAATCCAGTTTCTCACTTTAAAATATACCAGTGTGTTAGAATTTAGTATTAAATGACTTTGTTTAAAAGTGTTATTTAATCTATTGCTTTAAGTAGTAATACTATGGCCATTGTAAAACAAAATCCTTATCATTTTTCATAAAACAGGAAGGGCTTTTAAAACATCATCACTAAAAATATTAAGAGACCTAAAATATAACATTCTTAAAACCCAAGTGATACCATTCAAAATTTTCAAATATGCAGGGATAGTTCATGTCAAGTAACTAAATAATTGTTAAGTGTATATATGGAATAGCTTCTATAAATTCTTTTGGCAAGGGCTGGCACTGTGGCATAGTGGGTGAGGCTGCCACCTGCAGTGCTGGTATTCCATAGGGGCATCAGTTCAAGACCTGGCTGCTCCACTTCCTATCCAGCTCTCTGCTATGGCCTGGGAAACACTATAAAATGGTACAAGTCCTTGGGCCCCTGCAACTGCATAGGAGACCAGGAAGAGGCTCCTGGTTCCTGCCTTCCAGTCAGCACAGCTGCAGCCATGGAAGCCAACTGTGGAGTGAACCAGTGAATGGAAGACCACTCTCTCTGCCTCTCCTTCTCTCTCTGTGTAATTCTGACTTTCAAATAATATAAATAAATCTTTAAAAAATTCTTTTGGCAAATAGATGAAGCTATTTGTTATACATTTCAAATAAATAGCAAACATACTAGAAAAATATATTGAATAAAATTTAAGCAACTCATAGCTATACACAGAAATTTCTCACCATAACAACATAGCAACCACTAAATTTCCAAATTCAATTTTCCACAACTTAGAATCTTTAACTCCAGAAGGAGTACAAAATTGACAGAACAGTGGCCTATGTATCAGGATACCTAATGCTAATACAGAATTATCCCTGCCACAACTTACCTATGTGACCTTGAACAATTCACTTTACTTCTCTGGGCTTGGCATTTAGCATCCTCATGTGATAAAGGAGGCTTGGATAAGATCAGTTGTACTCTATCTTGAGACTTCAATGATCTCTCAGTTTCCAAACAGGCACCTTAAGGGAAAGTAAACCTTTAGATCAAAGCTTACATTTTTAAATATAAATATATTTTAAACTGTTTCTACAACTAGTACAAAACAACACATTCAAATGTGTACCATGCCACTTTTCAATATTTGGGAATAATTAATGCATCATTTTAGAGCATTGTCTTGAGGCCAGTGCTGTGGTGTAGCTAGTAAAGCCACTGCATGCAGTGGGGGCATCCCATATGGAGGCCGGTTCAAGTCCAGGCTGCTCCATTTTCCATTCAGCTGTCTGCTATAGCCTGGGAGAGCAGTAGGAAGTTGGCCCAAGTCCTTGGGCCCCTGAATCTGCATGGGAGACCCTGAAGAGGTCCTGGCTCCTGGTTTCAGATT
Source organism: Oryctolagus cuniculus (assembly GCF_964237555.1). Lineage (NCBI taxonomy): Eukaryota > Metazoa > Chordata > Mammalia > Lagomorpha > Leporidae > Oryctolagus > Oryctolagus cuniculus. The sequence continues at coordinate 175,408 of NW_027208333.1, forward strand.
GGCATATCTCTGACCTTTTAGGTCATCTGGGGAGTGAAAAAGCAGATGGAGGAACTCTCTCTCTTCCTCTTGTTCACTATCTGTGTAACTCGGACTTCCAAATAAATAAATAAATAAATCTTTTAAAAAATCAAAAGAATATTGTCTGGCACACAGTGAACCACTAAGTACAAGATATTATTAGTAATATTAGATTGAAATATTGAAATAAACTAGGCAATAAGCCTTAAGATGCAAATTAATACCAAGAAATATAATCTCAAATTTCTGTGTTCAACAAGGTAGTCTCTTTTCACTACTAACTTTATACTAAATAAGATATTTTGATATTTTGTTAAGAGTAAATTTATCGGGGGCCAGCGCCGTGGCTCACTTGGTTAATTCTCCACCTGTGGTGCTGGTATCCCTTATGGGCAAAGTGTTCTAGTCCTGGTTGCTCCTCTTTCAGTCCAGCTTTCTGCTATGGCCCGGGAAGGCAGTAGAGGATGGCCCAAGTGCTTGGGCCCTGCACCCAGATGGGAGACCAGGAGAAAGCACCTGACTCCTGGCTTTGGATGGGCACAGCTCCAACTGTGGCAGCCATCTGGGGACTGAACCAATGGAAGGAAGGCCTTTCTGATTTCTCACTGTATATAACTCTACCTGTCAAATAAAAAAAATTATTAGTTTTTCATAAAAACTGCAGTATTGAAAAAGTTCTAAAATCCCTCTAATTCTAAATGTCTGTGACTGCTAACTCATTAGCACATATTGCATTCTTTACATCTGGGTAATCATGACAATTCACTTTTAAATGATTAACAGATCTGCTGTTATATATAAATACATGCTTTTCCGAAAATCATACAATAAGCAGGCTACATACTTTACTTCAAGTAGAACTGCCATATCCAGTCCTACAATTGTAAATAAGACAGTTTCAATTGTTCAGCATTATCAATTATAAATTCCAATCGTGTAGCAATACTCATAAGAATTTAGGGGGCCGATGCTGTGGAGTAGCAAGTAGAGCTGTGGCTTGCAGTGCTGACATTCCAATTGGGTGCCAGTTCAAGTCCTGGCTACTCAAATTACTATCCATCTTTTTAGGCAAGTAAGACTTACTATCCAGCAGTAGAGGATGGCCCAGGCCCTTGGGCTCCTGCACCTGCATAGGAGACCCAAAAGAAGCTGCTGGCTCCTGGCTTTGGATTGGCAGAGCTCCAGCCATTGTGGCCAAATGGGGAGTGAACCAGCGGTTGGAAGACTGCTCTCTCTCTCTCCTTCTCTGTGTAACTCTGATTTTCAAGTAAAATAAATGAATTTTTTTAAAAAAAGGATGAAATAAAAAGGAAGATGAAGATTACAAAATTGTTTAATTTTTTTAATAAATATAAATTTCCAAAGTACAGCTTTTGGATTACAGTGGCTTCCCCTCCCCCAAAACATCCCTCCCACCCATAATCCTCCTATTTCCTGCTTCCTCTCCCATCCCAGAAGATTACAAAATTGTATGAAGGACATTTGTACAGTAAACAAATATACTGATTTCCAATGCAATATTTGAATACTTGAAGCAGGAACGCTAAGTACTTCTTTGCCAAAATAACATGTTTTCTCCAGTGTAAAACCCATTTGCCATCCCAATACAAAAAGGGATTTGGGGCAAGAAGGAAAAAAGAAGTCCACACATGCGGAAATTTTAAGCAAAACAAAATAGAGAATGTATTTAGTTTCATGTAAATCACATGAGAATTAATAGTATTCTACCAATTTGCAACAAATATTTTTAACTTTAATGAATGAATGAATTTTCAGTTACATAGCAGGAAACTTCTACCCTCTCCCATAAAACTGAAAGAGAAACTTTTTAAAAGTAAAAACTGATGAAAGAATTCTGCAATACATGTTAATGTTAAGTAGCCCAGCAGAGTTTATTTAGAAATACAAACACACACACAGAAAATAAATACATTAAAATCTTACTGAATAGTCCAGTAATAGTTCAGGATCCAATATGTGTGCAAAAGATTCTGGATTTCCCAGTCACTTTGTATAGGAAATGATGTGCTTTGCTATGTAGCATGTACCTGTAGATTCCTGAACACCTCCACTTTGCTTCTTACCCTGAATCCCAGCAAATACAGGAACACAGCTGTTGAGTCATTCATTTTCTGGATTTGAGAATATCAAAGAATTAATGAGTATAGAAAGTTGTACAGCAGAGACCAAGAATGTCCAAGGGAGGTCACGTAAATCAATTGAACAAGTCAAAATACTATGAATGTATACTGAATGCTCTGTTTTTAATATGTCTTACTTACCTAAAAAGACATGAGGGCTATTGCTCTCTCTCTTAATACAACTAAGGAGAAGATATCACCAATGCTCAAGAAAAATGAATACACAGCAGAGCTAATACAAAATCCCCAAATTCCAAAATAGAAAAACTGGATATGCACTCCTTACACACACCCTGAAGTGGCAATGAAGTAGAACAAATCTAAAATTAGAAAAAAATCTTTTTTTAAAGATTTATTTATTTATTTGAAAGTCAGAGTTGCACAGAGAGAGGCAGAGAAGAGAGAGGGGTCTTCCATCCACTGGTTCTCTCCCCAGTTGGCTGCAATGGCCAGAGTTGTGCCAATCCAAAGCCAGGAGCAAGGAGCTTCTTCCAGGTCTCCCACATGGGTGCAGGGGCCCAGGACTTGGGCCATCTTCTACTGCTTTCCCAGGCTATAGCAGAGATCTGGATCCATATGAGCTGCCAGCACTGCAAGTGGTGGCTCTACCCACTATGCCACACCACTGGCCCTGAAAATTCTTGTCAAATTAAGAACATTTAACCTTTGTTTTAGAGTGCTTTATTAAAATATCTAAACTGGGGGAATACATAATTTCTTTCTTTAGAAATCAGAAGAGAAAAAGAACACTTCAAGCCTACTGTGACACCACACAGAAGGAATGGAGAATCATGATCTCAATTAGCCTAGGGACAGAATAAAAGGGAGGGAAATAGGAACAACAGAATTAAGATGAATAAGCTTTGACAGCTGAGGGAATCTGAATGTAAAGAAAAGGCATGCAGTTAACTGAAACAATAGAGATAAGTCTGAGAGGAAAAAACATTGTTAAGTCATATTAATGGGGCCAGAGCTGTGACTTAGTAAAGTAAAAAAAAAAAATCTAAAATTTGTTTTTAAATTATATAATTAAAAAAGATAAAAAAGATGTTCAATCTTAAGTCTCTACAGCATAAGATATACATCAATTTTCCCAGGTTCTAGTTGCATTTATTAACAAAGTTTCATGGGTGTAATCACTAAAGTGGCTCCAATAAGTCTTTTTATAAAAATTATTTTTTATTTTGACAGGCAGAGTGGACAGTGAGAGAGACAGAGAGAAAGGTCTTCCTTTTTCTGTTGGTTTACCCCCTAGTGACCGCTGCCGCCAGTGTGCTGCGGCTGGCACATGGCGCTGATCCAAAGCCAGGAGCCAAGTGCTTCCTCCTGGTCTCCCATGCAGGTACGGGGCCCAAGCACTTTGGCCATCCTCCATTGCACTCCTGGGCCATAGCAGAGAGCTGGACTGGAAGTGGAGCAACTGGGACAGAATCTGGCTCTCCCAGCAGGACTAGAACTTGGTGTGCCTGCACCGCAGGTGGAGGATTAGCTTATTGAGCCATGGAGCCTGCCTCCAATAAGTCTTAACCTGGGATGCAACTAAATTTAACAAGGATACTCAATAGGAATTTTAGAAGAATTCCAAAATATGTATCAGAATAAAAATAAATACTTTACTTGGTACATCTCATTTTAACTATACTATTGTCTAAATTTCCAAATGTCAGATGTACTAAAAAAATCCCCAAAGCAGCAGAGTTGGTCCGACATGATGAGGAATAAAATAAAGAAAATGAGAATTCGCAGATCCCAGATTAAAATAACCAAGAAGGCCCAATAAAAGAAAACTCAATGTCTTCATACACTAACATTTATTACCTCAGATTTATTTAACAAAAAGGTGATTATTCCAGCTACATCCCATTAGGTAGCCCAATTTTACCTGCTAAATCCATTTAAAAAAAGCACCTCATGATATATTACTAAAATCATATTGCTATATGCCATCCACCATGTCCACCGTACCTTATACCTAATGTTAACAGATCTGATGAAAATCAGTAGATAAATGATGTGTCTTAACCACGTGTGGGAAATGTCTTTTGTTCAACGTTTTTCCAAAAACCCCTCAGTCTCAGTTTGCCTTCACATTGAAAAGACACTTCTGAGGTTTACTAATCAGTCCAGCTTCTTCGGGCCTCCCTCCAATGAAAGGGGCTAAAATCCATCAAAATAAACTCTAGGCACTGTCCTTGTGCTCCCAGTGACTTTTTCACTCTAGGGGCTCACAAACCTTCTAAATTCTTTAGATCACCTGTGCTGTCCATTAGTTCTCAAAGACTATGATGCAAGTAATTTCCCCTCTTGGAACCTTGTTATTAACTGTGCTGTATGAGAAATGAAGTCTCCTACACACCTTGTGCTTATGATTCTCCAAACCATGTTGCCTGCTAGGACTTTGGCCATGAATATAGGACAGCAATACCTGAACATGATTACTGAGATCTCCTTAATAAAGGATAGACTGGGGCCAGCACTGTGGTGCAGTGGTGTAATCCTTTACCTGCAGTGCTGGCACCCCATATGAGCACCAGTTCTAGTCCCCATTTCTCCTTTTCCCATCCAGCTCTCTGCAATAGCCTGGGAAAGCAGTAGAAGCTGTTCCAAGTGCTTTGGTCCCTGCCAAAATGTGGGAGACCTGGAAGCTCCTAGCTCAGATTGGCCCAGCTGCAGACATTGCAGTCATTAGGGGAGTAAATGAGCATATGGAAGACCTTTCTCTCTGTCTCTTCCTCTCACTGTCTGTAAGTACACCTGTCAAATACGTAAATAAATTCTATATATATATATATTTACATTTATTTATATATATTTATGTATATAAATATATTCATATATAAAATATATTATGCTTTATCATATATTATATAATATATAATAATTATAAACAGATAATATTATATAATTTATTATAACTATTGTATATATCATATATATATATTATTGAGATGACTTCAATAGCCAGAGTGTGGCCAGGTTGAAGTCAGGAGCTCCTCCTCCAATGTGTGTGGCAGCAACCCAGGCACTTGGACCATCTTTCACTGGTTTTTCAATCCATTGGTATGGAGCTGGATCAGAAATAATTATATATTTATATATAAATAAATTCATATATAATATTTATATATAATTATATATTATATATTTATGATAATTATATGTAATTCTATATTATGTATAGAAATATATAATATAGATTATAATATATAAATATATATGATGGATCAAAATGCGGCATTCTCCATTTGGCAGAAGAGACAGGCTCCAATATCTACTGTCTATGTCAGTATGTCAGTATAATGCAGGAGGTAACCCCTCTACCAAATAAGAAAAGCTATTTCAGTTCAGCTGGACATCATTCTGCTGACTGTTGACCTTATTACTGTTAGTCTGGATGCTTTCATTGGTTGCAATCCAGAGACCCAATTTTCCCATAGATATAAACATCAGCAAACATGAAAATTTGGTAAGAAAAGCTTAAACTGAGAGTTATGATTAATAACTATTTTAACAAAATTTCTCAGAACCCATCTAATCCAAACCTTGGACAATTGGGAGCTGTTGTACTTGGCCCACCCATAATTGAAATGGATTCTAAATCCTTCAACTGCAAGGAGAGTATCATAGACATTAATGCTCCAAACGGATCCAGTTCCCTGCTAATGTGTCTGGAAAAGCAGCACAGGGTGACTCAAATATTGGGGCTCCTGCACCCATGTGAGAGACCTGGAAGAAGCCCCTGGCTCCTGATATCAGTCTGGCCTAGCCACAGTCACTGCAGCCATTTGAGGAGCGAACAAACCAGGAGGAAGATCCATCTCTCCCACTCTCTCTTTCTAGTGCTGCCTTTCAAATTCATAAATAGACCTTTAAGAAAGTCGATCACTTCAATAAATTTGTCATTGCTCAGTCATGATTACTTTTACTACCTTAAATTCTTTTTCAAAAGATTTATTTATTGGAAAGGCAGAAAGAGGAGCTGGTGGTTGTGGTGCAGTGGACAAAGTTGCTATCTGTTACATTGGCATCCTCTACGTGCACCAGTTCAAGTACCAGCTATTCCATTTCTGATCCAGCTCCTTACCAATGGACTGAAAAAGCAGGGAAAGTTGGCCCAAGTGGCTGGGATGCTGCCACGCACATCGGAGGAAAAGCTCCTGGCTTCAACCTGGCCACACTCTGGCTATTAAAGTCATCTCAAAAATGAATTAGGTGGTGGAAGATTTCTGTCTCTCCCTCTCTCTGTAACTCTTTCAAATAAGTAATTAAATATTTTAATATGATAAAAAATGGCAGAGAGACACAGAGACAAAGAGAGAAGGAAAGAGAAGCAGAGAGATCTCCCATCTGCTGGTTCACTTTCTATATGGCTACCACTGTGCAAGACCAGGTTTCAAGTCCCCATTGAGGTTACAGTTCTCCAAATTAGATGACAAGAAGGAAAGAATTTGAGCTATTATCCATTGCTTCCCAGGGATATTAACATGAAACTGATTTGGAAGTGGAGTACCCAAAACGCAGATTAGCACTGCAATATATGATGCGGGCATCTGTTGTGATGGTTAACAAATTGGAAAACCTAGAGGAAAAATCAACAGATTCCTGGACATACACAATATACCAAAATTGAGTCATGAAGACACATAGAAAAGCTAAACAAATCAAAAACCAAGACAGAGATTGGATGAGTAATAAAGACCCTCCCAACAAGGAAAAGTCCAGGATCAGACAGCCTCACTATTGAATTCTACAAGTCTTTTAAAGAGCTAATGCTTCTCAAACTATTCAACTCAATTGAAAGAGAGACAATCCTCTCAAACTCCTTCTATTAATCTGACAATGACTCATTCTATCATTTATTTATACATAATGTTGAGAAAATCAGAAGTATTTGTTAGGACTTCTGCTAAAATGCACTAGATTTATAATTTTTAAATACATCTTTCCTAGATGTAATGCAGTCCTTTGCTACTTTAGAGTATCAGAAATTTAAAATGTTGGACTGGTGCTGTGGTGGAGCAGGTTAACACCCTCGCCTGAAGCTCCAGCATCCCATATGGGGGCCGGTTCAATACTCAGCTGCTCCACTTCTGATCCTGCTCTCTGCTATGGCCTGGCAAAGTAGTAGAAGATGGCCCAAGTCCTTGGGCCCCTGTACCGATCTGGGAGACCTGGAACTAGCTTCTGGCTCCTGGCATCGGATCAGCACAGCTATGGCAGTTGCAATCAATTAGGGAGTGAACATCAGATGGAAGACCTCCCTCTTTCTCTCTGGTTCTCCTCTCTGTCTGTAACTCGACTTGTAAATAAATAAATAAATAAATCTTTAAAACAATTAAGAAATTTAAAAAGGGAAAAGTTTTTAAAAAATGTATTTCTTTATTGTGAGGCAGAGTGACAGATATAGAGAGGAAGAGAAAGAGAGGTCTGCTATCCACTGGTTCACCCCTAAATGGCCAGAATGGCTGGAGCTGGGCCGATCTGAAGCCAGGTGCCAGAAGCCAGGAGTCAGCAGCTTCCTCCAGGTCTCTCACATGGGTGCAGGGGCCCAAGCACTCAGGGCATATTCCACTGCATTCCTAGGCCATTAGCAAAGAGCTGGATTGGAAGTGCAGGAGCAGGGACTCAAACTGGTGCCCATGTGGGATGTTGGTGCTGCAGGTGGATGCTTAATCTACTATGCCACAGAGTGGGCCCAGGGAAAGGTTTTAGGAAGACATCTTTCATGTAGACTAGGCTGCAATATTGCAAGGTAAGGTTTAGCTTTTATTTCCACACATCAGTATTCATCTTTTAGCAACTATAAATACTGAATATCATACATATAGACATAAATATAGGTAACTGCAGATTTTGTTGTCATTCTTTCTAATTCTCTTTTAATGTCTGCTAATAGGCCATCTTATGGATTATTATATTGATGTTATCTGTACACAACCATCAGGCATTTCCACTGTTGAATGTGTTTATGTGTACAGGTAGTTTTGTTTGTGTGTACATGAATGCACATTTGATGGAGATAGCACTGACAGTAATAATGTGAGAAATCCTAATGCTGATTTCAAACTTTCTATCCTCCGCAGAGATGGCTGTCATTGAAGTAGACCACAGGGCCCCTTTGCTGTTGTGGACTGAAATGTGCCTCCCTAAAACTCAAACACTGAAGTGCTAACCACCAACATAACTCTACCTGAAGAAAGTGCTTTTAAGCAGATCAAATGATAGATGTGTCTGTCACATCAGAGAAGGGCTTCTGGAAAAATCGAGCCTATTAGCACCTTGATCTGATATTTTCAAGCTCTACAACTCTGAGAAGTAAAATTCCATGATTTAAATCATATTCTCTGTGGTATTTTCTTAGCAAATTAATATATCCTCATTTCTGCTAGCATTTTCTGCTGTCATCTAGAAGGTCCTCGTGATTAGCAGAGAAATATAGAAAGTAAAAACTATGATTTTAGATTACCAAGTACCTACTAACATAAAAAAAAAGATATCCCAGAAGCAACCTACTACCATCCTCCAGGACCCAGAAAAAAAAAAAAAACAGGAATGAGTCAAGTTGTGGGGCAGTAGAAAAGTGAATAATGAAAGATCACAGCAGAAGTAAATAAGGAAGGGTTTGATGCTGTGGTGTAGTAGGTTAATGCCTTGTCCTGCTGTGCATGTATCCCATATGTTGTTGCTCGAAGACCAGGTTCTCCACTTCCAATCCAGCTCCCTACTAATGCACCTGGGAAATTGGTGGAAGATGGACCATGTTCTTGGGTGCTGGCACCCACATGAGAGACTTGGAAGAAGCATCTGGCCTTTCAAATAAAGAAATCTTAAAAAAAAATAGAAGCAGTGTTAGCACTGTTGGAAAAACAGACACATAGTTCAATGGAAAAAATAGGCAGCTGAAATAAACTGACTTTTCTACAGCCAACCCCTATTTAATAAAAGAAAGAAAACAAACAGGAGAAAGAAGAATCCCCTTAGCAAATGGTTTAAAGGAAAGTGATTATCCATATGTAGAAGCCTGAAAAGATACCCCAACACCTCATACACTATGCAAAAGCAACTCAAGGTTAATTAAAAGTCTAAATATAAAACCAAAACCTTGAGAGCTTGTTTTGAGGTTCTAGCAGGGGAGCACAGCTACTCGTATACCCTTGACCGAAGACCGGTCCTCCTCTAGCGGGGAAGGTCGTCCTCTTCGACCCAGCACGCAGCTTCAGGAGGGACGCACATGGAGTGGTGAGGGAGGAAGGGGACACCCGCCTAGCCAGCCAGATCAGCCGAATCAACCCTGGCGATCAATGGGGTGACAGATGTCGCAGCCAGATCGCCCTCACATCCTGAGTTCATGCCGGAGCTGAGGGAAGGAAGCAATGCCGTCGGATCTGGCCGCTCTGCGGGAGTCTGAGGAACAACTCACACCAGGTGGCCGCCGTTCCGTCGTCATGGGTAAAGGAGACCCCAACAAGCCAAGGGGCAAAATGTCCTCCTATGCCTTCTTCGTGCAGACGTGCCGGGAAGAGCACAAGAAGAAACACCCTGACTCTTCGGTCAATTTCGCAGAATTCTCTAAGAAATGCTCGGAGAGATGGAAGACCATGTCTGCAAAGGAAAAGTCCAAGTTTGAAGATATGGCAAAAAGTGAAAAAGCTCGTTATGACAGGGAGATGAAAAATTACGTTCCTCCAAAGGGTGATAAGAAGGGAAAGAAAAAGGATCCCAATGCTCCTAAAAGACCACCATCTGCCTTCTTTCTCTTTTGCTCTGAACATCGCCCAAAGATCAAAAGTGAACACCCTGGCCTGTCCATTGGGGACACTGCAAAAAAATTGGGTGAGATGCGGTCTGAACACTCAGCCAAAGATAAACAACCATATGAACAGAAAGCAGCTAAGCTAAAGGAGAAATATGAAAAGGATATTGCTGCATACCGTGCCAAGGGCAAAAGTGAAGCGGGAAAGAAGGGCCCTGGTAGGCCCACAGGCTCAAACAAGAAGAATGAACCTGAAGATGTGGAGGAAGAAGAGGAAGAAGAAGAAGATGAAGATGATGAGGAAGAGGATGAAGATGAAGAATAAATGGCTATCCTGTAATGATGAGTGTGGAGTGTGCGTGTGTGCTCAGGCAGTTGTTTTGCTAAGAATGTGAATTCAAGTGCAGCTCAATATTAGCTTCAGTATAAAAAAACTGTACAGATTTTTGTATAGCTGATAAGATTCTTTGTAGAGAAAATACTTTTTTTAAAAAATGCAGGTTGTAGCTTTTTGAGGGGCTACTACATACAGTTAGATTTTAAAGCTTCTGATGTTGAATGTTCCTAAATATTTAATGGTTTCTTTAATTTCTTGACTTGTGTATGGTAGCGCAGCAAAGTTGTAGGAATTAATATCATTTGTAAATTTGGATTTTTTGTTAGGATGTTGCATTCTGTGTTGTTTTTTTAAAAAAAATTTTGTAATAAAATTATGTATGTTAAAAAAAAACCCAAAACCTAAGTAAACATATGAGAAACTGTAAAACATTAGCAGAGACAACAGTTTGCATAAGATTCCAAAAGCACAAGTAACAAAAATAAAATATACAAATTTGAGCATATCAAATTAAGATACATCTTCACAACAAAGTAATCAACAGAGTGAAGATACAATGGACGGAATGGCAGGAAACATTGAAAACTCTGACTATGACAAAAGATTGATAGCCAGAACATACATATATAGAACTGGAAAAACTCCAAACAAGAAGCAAAATGTACACGTAAGAAATGGGCAATGATCAGAATAGATGTTTCTCAGAAGAAGAAATCTCAATTGTCAAGACATAGATGAACATGCCCAATATCACTAGCCATTAGGGAAATGTAAATCAAAACCAATAGCAGACTCCATCTGTGGGAGAAGACAATGCTTGGGTTTTCATTTGTGCAACAAGTGGGTTTAGAGGACCCTGTTCACCATTAGAGGGCAGAGTCTACATGGAAGTAAAGAATCCTTAATACTTTCCTAATGGGAGAAGAGGAAGCCTGAGACCTCGCAAGCGGGAAGTGGTCCAGAAACTGCTCAGGTGTGGGTGTAGGTGGCTGAGCAACAGGCAGTCCTGCCTTGATTCCCCACAAAGATACAGGGGAAACCCTTCTGGATGGAGCAGGCGTGAATCGGAGGACCTACTGGGAGAACAAGGTCGCCCACCGCGCGGAAGCCAAGTCGCGGGACCCAGACGCAGAAGCCCCAGGGTCTGCGCGACAGTGCTCCAAGGGGAGTGCATGCTACACAGACAACAGCGGGGAGACTTGGGACACTCAGGGCTCCGAGTCCACACATCGGCGCTGGAAGGGGAGGTGAGCTCAATAACCCGAGACATTGGTGGGGAAACGGGGGTCAGAATCTAGAGGGGGGCCGGAAAGTGCAGCAAACTCACTACCGGAAAGAAGGAAAAAAAAAAGCTTTGGGGTTTCTCTTCCCCCTAACCTTGCAAAGGTTACAAGGCTGCAAGGCTTGAAGAATTCCCAAGAAAAAGAGCAGGCCTCCTCTTTGGATTTACATATCAATGGGGGAGAGTTAAGGAACTGAGTCACTACAATTCAGTAGCCTAGCCAACCCAGTGGGAGTCCAGAGGAGCCAAAGACTGGAAGCTAAATACCATCAATTCTGCACAGCCCTGCCCTGCGGTGTTACTTACCCCCTGAATAAATAAAATAAATAAATAAATAAAAAGAGAGAGATTTACCACGCATAACCTGAGGGTGTCACCTTTGCACACCCTTAACCAGGAAGAACCAGGCAGAGCTCTCAGGCCGCACCCATCTCAAGCCTCCAAGGCTCCTCCAACAGCAGGCAGTCCACTTAACACGGACACAGTATAAAAAAAAAAAAAAAAAGAAAAAAAACGCACAGTGACGCAAGAAGAATTAACTATGCCGAGTAACAAACACAGAAATAGAGGGAGCAAGATCAACGATGACACTATGATGCCTCCAAATAAGCAAAACACCCCAAGCCAAGAGTATGAAGATGATGAGATAGAAGAAATGCAAGATACGGATTTCAAAAAATTTATGATAAGAACATTTAGAAGTTTTCAAAAGCAAATCCTTGAACTACAGAAATCCTTAATGGACAAGATTGAAAATCTCTCTCGTGAAAATGAAATTTTAAGGAAGAGTCAAAATGAAACTCAGAAACTAGTAGAACAGGAAAGTGTAATAGTCAAGAGAAATCAAAATGAAATGAAGAGCTCAATAGATCAAATGACAAACACATTAGAAAGCCTTAAAAACAGAATGGGTGAAGCAGAAGAGAGAATATCGGACTTAGAAGATAGAGCACAGGAAAACATACAGTCAAACCAAAGAAAAGAAGAGGAAATTAGAAACCTAAAAAATATTGTTGGGAATCTACAGGATACTATTAAAAAAAACAACATTCGAGTTCTAGGAGTTCCTGAAGGCATGGAGAGAGAGAAAGGATTGGAAGGCCTTTTTAGTGAGATACTAGCAGAGAACTTTCCAGGTTTGGAGAAGGACAGAGATATCCTAGTACAGGAAGCTCATAGAACCCCCAATAAACATGACCAAAAGAGATCCTCACCACGACACGTGGTAATTAAACTTACCACAGTGAAACATAAAGAAAAGATCCTAAAATGTGCAAGAGAGAAACGTCAGATTACTCTCAGAGGATCTCCAATCAGACTCACAGCTGACTTCTCATCAGAAACCCTACAAGCTAGGAGGGAATGGCGAGACATAGCATAGGTGCTAAGAGAGAAAAATTGCCAGCCCAGAATATTATATCCTACCAAGCTCTCATTTGTGAATGAAGGTGAAATAAAGACCTTTCATAGCAAACAGAAATTGAAAGACTTTGTGGCCACTCGTCCGGCCCTGCAAAAGATACTTAAAGATGTGCTACACTCAGAAACACAGAAACACGGCCATCAATATGAAAGAAGGGAAAGGAAGAACACCTACCAGTAAAAGAGCATGGGAAGCTCAAAGCATATACTAGAAAATATTTCCGGGAAAATGGCAGGGCAAAGTCACTACGTATCAATTGTCACATTGAACATTAACGGTCTGAATTCTTCAGTTAAAAGACACCGTTTGGCTGACTGGCTCACAGAACACAACCCAACTATTTGTTGCCTACAAGAAACACATCTCTCTAACAAAGAGGCATGCAGACTGAAAGTGAAAGGTTGGAAAAAGATATTCCATGCCAACAGAAACCAAAAAAAAAGCAGGTGTAGCCATATTAATATCAGACAAAATAAACTTTAATACAAAAACTGTTAAGAGAGACAAAGAGGGACACTATATAATGATTAAGGGTTCAATTCAACAGGAAGATGTAACTATTATAAATGTATATGCACCTAATTACAGGGCACCGGTCTATTTAAAAGATATGTTAAGGGACTTAAAGGGAGATTTAGATTCCAATACAATAGTACTGGGGGACTTCAATACTCCACTCTCAGAAATAGACAGATCATCTGGACAGAAGATCAACAAGGAAACAGCAGATTTAATTGACACTATTGTCCAAATGGATCTAACAGATATCTACAGAACTTTCAACCCTACATCTACAGACTTCACATTCTTCTCAGCAGCGCATGGAACCTTCTCTAAGATTGATCACATACTAGGCCATAAAGCAAGTCTCAGCAAATTTAAAAGAATTAGAATCATACCATGCAGCTTCTCAGACCACAGTGGGATGAAGCTGGAAATTAGCAACTCAGGAAACCCCAGAAAGTATGCAAACACATGGAGACTGAACAACATGCTCCTGAATGAACACTGGGTCATTCAAGAAATCAAAAGAGAAATCAAAAACTTTCTGGAAGTAAATGAAGACAACAACACAACATATCAAAACTTATGGGATACAGCAAAAGCAGTATTGAGAGGCAAATTTATAGCAATAGGTGCCTACATCAAGAAATTGGAAAGGTACCAAATAAATGAGCTTTCAGCGCACCTCAAGGACCTAGAAAAACTGCAGCAAACCAAACCCAAATCTAGAAGGAGAAGAGAAATAATTAAAACCAGAGAAGAAATTAACAGGATTGAATCCAAAAAAACATTACAAAAAATCAGCCAAGCGAGAAGCTGGTTTTTTGAAAAAATAAACAAAATTGACACCCCATTGGCCCAACTAACTAAAAAAAAGAAGAGAAAAGACCCAAATCAATAAAATCAGAGATGAAAAAGGAAACGTAACAACAGACACCACAGAAATAAAAAAGAATCATCAGAAATTACTACAAGGACCTGTATGCCAGCAAACAGGAAAACCTATCAGAAATGGATAGATTCCTGGACACATGCAATCTACCAAAATTGAACCATGAAGACATCGAAAACCTAAATAGACCCATAACTGAAACAGAAATTGAAACAGTAATAAAGGCCCTCCCAACAAAGAAAAGCCCAGGACCAGATGGATTCACTGCTGAATTCTACCAGACATTTAAAGAAGAACTAATCCCATTTCTTCTCAAACTATTCAGAACAATCGAAGAAGAGGGAATCCTCCCAAATTCTTTCTATGAAGCCAGCATCACCTTAATCCCTAAGCCAGAGAAAGATGCAGCACTGAAAGAGAATTACAGACCAATATCCCTGATGAACATAGATGCAAAAATCCTCAATAAAATTCTGGCCAATAGAATACAACAACACATCAGGAAAATCATCCACCCAGACCAAGTGGGATTCATCCCTGGTATGCAGGGATGGTTCAACATTCGCAAATCAATCAATGTGATTCACCACATTAACAGACTGCAGAAGAAAAACCATATGGTTATCTCAATTGATGCAGAGAAAGCATTTGATAAAATTCAACACCCTTTCATGATGAAAACTCTAAGCAAATTGGGTATAGAAGGAACATTCCTCAATATAATCAAAGCAATTTATAAAAAACCCACAGCCAGCATCCTATTGAATGGGGAAAAGTTGGAAGCATTTCCACTGAAATCTGGCACCAGGCAGGGATGCCCACTCTCACCACTGCTATTTAACATAGTTCTGGAAGTTTTAGCCAGAGCCATCAGACAAGAAAAAGAAATCAAAGGAATACAAATCAAGAAGGAAGAAGTCAAACTATCCCTCTTTGCAGACGACATGATTCTGTACTTAAAGGATCCAAAGAACTCTACTAAGAGACTATTGGAACTCATAGAGGAGTTTGGCAAAGTGGCAGGATATAAAATCAATGCACAAAAATCAACAGCCTTTGTATACACAAGTAATGCCATGACTGAGAAAGGACTGCTAAGATCAATCCCATTCACAATAGCTACAAAAACAATCAAATACCTTGGAATAAACTTAACCAAGGACGTTAAAGATCTCTACGATGAAAATTACAAAACCTTAAAGAAAGAAATAGAAGAGGATACCAAAAAATGGAAAAATCTTCCATGCTCATGGATTGGAAGAATCAACATCATCAAAATGTCCATTCTCCCAAAAGCAATTTATACATTCAATGCAATCCCAATCAAGATACCAAAGACATTCTTCGCAGATCTAGAAAAAATGATGCTGAAATTCATATGGAGGCACAAGAGACCTCGAATAGCTAAAGCAATCTTGTACAACAAAAACAAAGCCGGAGGCATCACAATACCAGACTTCAGGACATACTACAGGGCAGTTGTAATCAAAACAGCATGGTACTGGTACAGAAACAGATGGATAGACCAATGGAACAGAATTGAAACACCAGAAATCAATCCAAACACCTACAGCCAACTTATATTTGATCAAGGATCTAAAACTAATTCCTGGAGCAAGGACAGTCTATTCAATAAATGGTGCTGGGAAAACTGGATTTCCACGTGCAGAAGCATGAAGCAAGACCCCTACCTTACACCTTACACAAAAATCCACTCAACGTGGATTAAAGACCTAAATCTACGTCCTGACACCATTAAGTTATTAGAGAACATTGGAGAAA
Organism: Oryctolagus cuniculus; assembly: GCF_964237555.1. Lineage (NCBI taxonomy): Eukaryota > Metazoa > Chordata > Mammalia > Lagomorpha > Leporidae > Oryctolagus > Oryctolagus cuniculus. Next base: position 191,543 of record NW_027208333.1, read on the forward strand.
CCCTTCAAGATATTGGCACAGGCAAAGAATTTCTGGAAAAGACCCGGGAGGCACAGACAGTCAAAGCCAAAATCAACTATTGGGATTGCATCAAATTGAGAAGTTTCTGTACTGCAAAAGAAACAGTCAGGAGAGTGAAGAGACAACCGACAGAATGGGAAAAAATATTTGCAAACTATGCAACAGATAAAGGGTTAATAACCAGAATCTACAAAGAGATCAAGAAACTCCACAAAAACAAAACCAACAACCCACTTAAGAGATGGGCCAAGAACCTCAATAGACATTTTTCAAAAGAGGAAATCCAAATGGCCAACAGGCACATGAAAAAAGGTTCAAGGTCACTAGCAATCAGGGAAATGCAAATCAAAAGCACAATGAGGTTTCACCTCACCCCGGTTAGAATGGCTCACATACAGAAATCTACCAACAACAGATGCTGGCGAGGATGTGGGGAAAAAGGGACACTAACCCACTGTTGGTGGGAATGCAAACTGGTCAAGCCACTATGGAAATCAGTCTGGAGATTCCTCAGAAACCGTTCGACCCAGCCATCCCACTCCTTGGAATTTACCCAAAGGAGTTTAAATTGATAAACAAAAAAGCGGTCTGCACCCTAATGTTTATTGCAGCACAATTCACAATAGCCAAGACCTGGAACCAACCTAAATGCCCATCATTGGTAGACTGGATAAAGAAATTATGGGATATGTATTCTTTAGAATACTATACCGCAGTAAGAAACAACGAAATCCAGTCATTTGCAACAAAATGGAGGAATCTGGAACACATCATGCTGAGTGAAGTAAGCCAGTCCCAAAGGGACAAATACCATATGTTCTCCCTGATCAGTGACAACTGACTGAACACCAAAAAGGAAACCTCCTGAAGTGAAATGGACACTATGAGAAATGGTGACTTGATCAGCATAGCCCTGACTGCTAATGGACAACTTAATACATTATCCCTCATAGTATTTTTTTTTGTCTGTTCTACTTAATATGACTGGTTTAATTCTGTAATTATCACACAGTTATTCTTAAGTGTTGAAAATTAACTGAAATGTGATCCCTGTTAAACATAAAAGTGGGAATAAGAGAGGGAAGAGATGTATAATTTGGGGCATGCTCGGGCTGACTTGCCCCAATTGGTAGAGTTGGAAACATACCAGGGGATTCCAATTCAATCCCATCAAGGTGGCATGTGCCAATGCCATCTCACTATTCCAAGTGATCAATTTCAGTTCACAATTGATCATAATGAAAGGACTAAGAGTCAAAGGGAGCACATAAACAAGTCTAGTATCTGCTAACACTAACCGATAGAATAAATAAAGGGGAGAGTGATCTAACATGGGAAGTGAGATACTCAGCAGACTCATAGAATGGCGATGTCCTAAATAGCACTCTGGCCTCAGAATCAGCCCTAAAGGCACTCGCATCTGGCTGAAAAGCCCATGAGAGTATTTCAGGCATGGAAAGCCAAGACACTCTGGCAAAAAGATCTCTGTGAGTGAGATCCCAGTGGAAAGAACAGGTCTTCAAAGAGGGAGGTGCCTTTCTCTGAAGGGAGGAGAGAACCTCCACTTTGACTATGACCTTGTCTAAACAAGATAAGAGTCGGAGAACTCAAGGGGCTTCCATAACCTTGGAAACTCATGACTGGTGCAAAGGGAGATTACTGATGCCATAAACAGGAGTGTCAATTTGTAAAGTCAACAACAGGAGTCACTGTGCACTTACTCCTCATGTAGGATCTCTGTCCTTAATGTGCTGTACACTGAGGCTTAATGCTATAACGACTACTCAAACAGTATATTTCACTTTGTGTTTCTATGGGGGTGCAAACGATTGAAATCTTTACTTAATGTACACTAAACTGATCTTCTGTAAAAAAAAAAAAAAAGAAATTATCAATTCCCAACTTGACTCTCACTGGGATTAAACATGACAATAGGTCTGATCTGATTTCATCATCATTTAAAAAAAAAATCATCTATTATTTTTCACTTTATGTTTCTGTGTGGGAACAAACTGTTGAAATCCTTACTTAAGGTATACTAAGCTGATCTTCTGTATATTAAGATAATCAAAAATGAATCTTGATGTGAATGGAAGGGGAGAGGGAGTGGGAAAGGGGAGGGTTGTGGGTGGGAGGGACGGTATGGGGGGGAAAGCCATTGTAACCCATGAGTCGTACTTTGGAAATTTATATTCATTAAATAAAAGATAAAAAAAGAAAATAAAAAAAATAAAAAAAAATACTTTCCTAATGGGCTTGTTGAATTCTTGACTAGTGCCTATTACCTTTGCCACAACCTTTCCAGTCTCACTACTTTCCTTCTTCTTCCTCTTCTCTATAGCTTGCAAAAACAGTATATCTTCTATATACGGAGGATACTTTTGTTTTGTTTTATTCCTTCTGTCTCATGATGTTCCTCTAAGAAATCACAACCCTCCAAATATTCATTCATTTATGCAGTCTGCAGTTTTCATGGGCTACTACATGGCAAAGTACTAGGTTAAAGGAAAGGTATAGGTCAGGAACTGAGCAAAGTTCACAATGATGTAGTATTATCTGGGGAAATGAACCTGATGGAAGACATATCTCTCTCTCTCTCTCTCTCTCTCTCTCTCTCTCTCTCTCTCTCTCTTTCTCTCTGTCTCTCCTTCTCTCTCTGTGTAGCTCTGATTTTCAAATAAATAAATAAATCTTTAAAAACTAACTAAATAAATATACTAATAACCTGGTGGCAACACCTTTCTATAAGAACATGTGAAGCACTCAAACACAGTTTGTCCCAGAAAGTCAGCCATAGTTTTCAAGGGCACATCTTCTACTCCATTTGTGGACATCTCTGAGTGGAGTAAGGGGCACTTATTTCTTCCCCTCTTCTTTCTTACCACTCTCACAGTTATAACTTCTATTGATGCTTCCACAGAGCAGTCTTTATGAAATTGTAGAACTAATATCCTCCCATGTCAAAAATGTCATGGGTTTAACCACAGAACCCAAAATAAGACAATTAACTGACCTTCTTAATTACACAGTGTGGAATGTAAGATTCTCAGTGGATCACTGGGTAACTGTAAAGTACTGGGCAGAGAAAAAGATGTTACTTATCTGTATTTATGATGTTGTAATTCTCCACTTTATGCAAACTCAGATTAAAAGGGCTCCAGTTAGTGGGCAACACTGTTGCATAGTGGGTAAAGCTACTGCCTGCAGTGTCAGCATCCTATATGGGTGCCGGTTGGGATCCTGGCTGCTGCACTTCCCATCCAGCTCTCTGCTGTGGCCTGGGAAAACAGTAGAAGATGGCCCAAATCCCTCATCTCCTGCACCCACCTATGAGACCTGGACAAAGCTCCTGGCTTCTGGTTGTGGATCCAAACAGCTCCAACCATTGATTTCTGTTTCTACCACTCTGTAACTCTGCCTTTCAAATAAATAAATAATTATTTTAAAAAACAGCTTCATCCCAGAAGAAGCTCCTGGCTTCAGACTGGCACAGCTCCAGCTGTTGCTGCCAATTGGGGAGTGAACCATCGGACAGAAGACGTCTCTCTCTCTTTCTCTCTCTCTCCTCTCTCTGTGTAACTCTTTCAAATGAATAAATAAATCTTTAAAAAAGTAGCTCCAGTTATTGACAACACAGTAGACTTGCATTAATTTTAGTTCCCTTCTCACTTTGCAAAGGGATCAGCGTCAGGTCAAAACAGTTGACAGCCTTGCTAACAGGAGAAGAAATAGCTGAAGACAGAAAATGAAAAGCAGCCAAATAAATCATCAAAGAAAGAGAAGTGGACCACATCCAACACAAACCTTTAAAAGTGGATGCTCACAATTAACGAGTGAAACAGCTGCCCACTGAAATCTTATCTAGGGAGGGAAGATGTCCTAAGTTCTGCTTCTGTAAACTCCAGTCATAAATCTATCCTAATAAATCTGTCCCCGGCATCTCTTTTACAAACATACTGGACCCACTGACCATTGGAAATGTGGACCTAAGTCATGAAGGCTGCCATTTAAACCCACCAATGCTGTAACAGCTAAGAAACTTGAATTTGATGCACAATTCTCAGGAAATCATTCCAGCTGTGCCTAGGGCCATTAATAGAAACTCCTTGGATCCTCCCCTGTCTCTGTGCCTGTTTGAAAGAAGGGAGTTTTCCCACCCCAGGTTTCTGGAACAGCTTCAAATTCCACATTGGAAAAGTCTGATAATTAATACTTGAGAGGGATCAATGCACACTTCACACTGCTCCCCACCAGGAAAATGAGGTGCAGGATGAGAGCAGTGGGGCAGAACCTAGTCAGATCCTCCTGCCCACCCCTCTGCTGCCCCAGGCTCCCTGCTGAAGGCCACCCAGACCCACCCTGCAGGAACCAGTCCAGTAAACATCAAGAGGCCTGGCCAGACTGCATTCTGAGACCACCCACAGTGGGAACCCAGCTTATTTAACTGTGGAGAGCTGGAGTCTTTCTGCCTTCCTTCCCTGCGTGTGCATGTTCCCAGAATGCTGCCCCCTCTCTCCTGTAACCACTAAATAAAGCGCATTAGGGACAGTTTGGGTGAGGTCCTGCAGGAGAGATTCTAGGCACTGGGAGCCTGGGAAGTGGAGGTGGGAGACAGAACAGCCCGGGTCCCAGTCCTGACCTCGGGGGAAGCTGCCATGATCTATGGCTCCCTGGCACCCACCCTTCTCCCACACATGTCCTGCCCCTTCCTGCATGCCAAACCTGCAGCAGAAAGTCCCTGGAGGAGGTACCCTTTCTTCTGGACACACGGGGAGCGATTCGGGGAGTGGCGGGAAGAGACTCCCTGGTAAGTGGGACCCACAGGTGAATGATGAAGAGGGAAGATGCAGCAGGAGGCAGGCTCGGGGTGAGCACTTGGAAACTCCCTGGGATCGCATGTGCAGAGCAGGAGATGCAGTAAATGCCAGAGAAGGAGAAGCACAGCCCCCAGGGCTGACCCTGATCAGGGAATGAACTCCCTCTGTTCCAACTCAGGCCCCAGGGAATGGCAGCAGCATGCACATGTGCACAGGCATTCAGAAGGCATAATACATCTGAGCTCCTGGGAACTCTGGGAAATGGAGTACAGGCCACATCATCCATAGAGACACCAGCTGGCCCTCCCAAAGGCTGTAGTCAGGGGTGGGTGCCCACAACCAGAGGGCCTTTGCTTTTATTCAGTCCCTCCTTCCTTTCCTTCCCCCCACCAAAATCTCAGGGATCAGTTGCTTTCTTCCTTTCCTGAATCAAATCTGAAAGAGTGACACTCACTGCTGCTAACTGACCCCAAATCCTGGCTCCCTCATAACCTCTGTCTCTTCCAGAAAAATCTTATTTACTACTTTGGCCCTAGAAATCATAAATGACTATGATAGAATGTAGCTTTTAACAGAGGTGTAGAAGGCATGGTTTAATATCCAGTTTTGAGAATACAATTTTCATTTGTGTTTTATTGATGTTTATAGTTCTTTTAAGATTTATTGATTTATTTGGAAGTCAGAGTTACAGAGAAGGAGAGGCAGAGACAGAGAGAGAGAGAGAGGTTTACCATCTGCTGGTTCACTCCCCAATTGGCAGCAGCAGCACAGCACCGACCCCTTATAGTTCTTTTCAAATCATTTTACACTGTCTTTTTATTCATCTAGTACAGAGACAGAAGAATGGACACAGAGCTAACATAGCTGCGTATTCAAAGAGACAGGTTAAGGGTTTAAATGCCTTATATCATAGCATTTATACCTTAGATTAATTCTGGGGACAGTATTATCTGGAGTTTACAAAATAGAAACTGAATGGAAAGAGCTTAGAAAAGCATGGTGTTTTTTAATATCATAAAAAAGTCTAAGTTAAAGGCCAATCAAGGGGCCAGCACTGTGGCATAGCATGTAAAGCATTGACATTCCATATGGGTGGAGGTTGAACCCGGCTACTCTGCTTTCGATCCAACTCTCTGCTATGGCCAGGGAAAGCGGTGGAAGATGGCCCAAGTCCTTGGGCAGCTGCATCTGTGTGGGAGACCCAGAAGAAGCTCCTGACTGCTGGCATTGGAGCTGTACAGCTCCAGCCATTGTGACCAATTGGTGAGTGAACCAAAAGATGGAAGATGCTTCTCTCTCTCTCTCTCTCTCTCCCCTTCCTCTCTGTGTAACTGTGACTTTCAAATAAATAAATAACTGTTTTTTAGAATGTCAATCAATATATAATACTAGCTTAAAGATATTTCTTTTGTCTTGTGTCTCAGTTTTTAAAATCTGATTTATCAAATGGAAAAATGTGAGAGAGATGAAGAGTACCTACAAAAATAATTTACTGTAATTATTTACTGTAATAATTTACTGTAATGATGTACTGTAATTTATAGTAATAATGTACTGTAAAGAACCACATAGGATTATAACTTGTCTAGAAAACAAAGGAGATTCAAAGTTGCTATTATTTAATGGTTATTTGTTCTTATTTTTAATATCAAGATAGTATATAAATATTATGCACTCCTAGGTATTTGTGTGTTGTTTGATATGTTTTATTTTTTAATCAGAAATTCAAAGAGATAACTGGGTAACATGGAGTTCTGTGTTTCTGATTACTTCTCTCAATTAGAGATCATGGGATTAGAGTTGGTGCTAGATTAAGAATGCTTCAATCTTTATCCACTGACTTCACCCCAGCATTTACTATGTTAAACAATATTCTTTGGGTAGATGGCTCTTTCTTGCCAGACTGTAAACTTCATGGGGTCTAGAAACATATTTGCTTTGACACTAAAACTCAGCATCTTGACAGTCAGTCTTTTAGTTGAATAAATACATGATATACAAAATAAATATTTCTGCCCCTCAAGAACTGCCTAAGAGAGAAGAAAATAGAAATCAATTTGATGACTCTCAGTATTAGGTGAATATATAATTTGTCATTCTGACATAAGCCTTGTCATAAAAAGGGCATATGAATAATCACACAGAGTTGAAGTGTATGAACACCTAGGGCCAAGTGGATTAAAAGTTCAGCCTAGCTATGTAAGGCATTCCATGTCAATAGGAGAGGAAGGAGGAAGAGGGGAGGGAGTGTAGGTGGGAAGGTGGTTACGGTGGGAAGAATCACCATGCTCATTACTTAGCAGCAAAGAGAGAATCTGTGATCATTTGTTGCTTAAGAAAGGGTGATAGGCATTATTTAATTATAATGCAGGCATCAGTGTTCTTCTGTCTCTGAAATAGGAAGTCTATAACTCAGAATTCCTTGCTGTTTCATCAAAAACAATTCAAAACAAAAACCTAATTAAGCATAAGTGGAAGTTACGCATTAGAAGTCTATTCCAATCTCTAGGAGGTTCAGGGGTTGGAAAATTCATCTAAAATCTTGCTGAAAAATGTCCCACACATTTTCCATGAACACTACCCTTAAGCATAAGCTTTTTTTAAAAAAAAAAGATTTATTTATTTGAAAGTCAGAATTACAGAGAGAAGAGAGGCAGAGAGAGAGAGAGAGAGAGAGAGAGAATCGTCCATCTGCTGGTTTACTCCCCAATTGGATGCAATGGCCAGAGCAGAGCTGATCCAAAGCCAGGAGCTAGGAGCTTCTTCCAGGTCTCCCATGTGGGTTCAGGGGTCCAAGGACATGGGCCATTTTCTACTGCTTTCTCATGCCACAGCACACCTGGATTGGAAGTGGAGCAGGCTGGACTCCAACCGGTGACCATATGGGATGCTGGCACTGCAGGAGGCAGCCTCACCTGCTATACCACAGCACCAGCCCCCATAAGCCCTATCTTCTGCAGAACCAGCACCCCAGACACCAGCCACCACATGGCATCCCATGGCACATTCAACCCTGGCAATGTTCTGCAGCTCTTGCTCCTCTCCACTTTCACTGGAAGAATCTGCAACTCCTTGTTTTCATGCAAGTAATTCTGATTCAGATGATGCCCCTGACACAATTGGCTGGCAAGTGCCATGGCATGTGTCCACGGCCTAGCTAAATGCAAAGCTGGAACATTTCACTGCCATGGTGAGACACGGACTCCATCTAATGAAGTAGGGGATTTTTCAGGGAGTCTAGAGAATCAAATATGACAAAATGACAAATCTTAACCAAAGAGTGCCGTGGTACAGATGAAGAGAACCCAAAACGTATTTTTCTATCTTTTCTTTTCTGAGTTAAGTGCCTAAAAACAAAGCCAATGAGGGTTAAACAGACCCATTCTGAAAATTCCTTAACATCTTCATTTTCATCCAAATTAATATATTACTTGAAGGAAATAAATTTTACATAAATGAAAATGCAGCACCACAGACAATTGTACAGAACATAGCCCTTCAGTTAGCTTCAAACCATCTGGGTGCATTAATGTGTTCTTCCAGAACCCAAGCTGCAGTACAATAGAACCACAGCCTCTGACATTCCTCCTCCACCCCAATGGATCTTGGGTTTTCCTCCCACCTCCCCCTCCTGTGAATACATCAGTAGCAGGACAAATGGAATCCAAAGATACGATGATGTTATTTAACATGGAATAAACATAGTGTTTTAGTCAGTACAATCCTCAATACTACAATAATAATTCCGAGTTCACTGATTATGAAAGTAAGTATATGAAATCTATTCCTAAGTAATCACACCATCGAGAGCTGAATGTAGACTTTCAGAGGGAAAGAAACAGAGAATTGTGTAGAGATGTGTATCTCTATAATACAGATCTACCGCTGTACTTTATAGACAGTACACCATGTTTGTATTTTCTTGTTTTTTGTGGTTTTTTTTTTTTTGCAGTCTGGAATAGTTTATTACATCCAGCTTGTCACTTTGGAAATTTTATGATTAGACACTAATATACAACAAATTTTGAATCCTTACAGACAATATAGAGCACCCTAGGCCCTCCCAAGGGCAGAAAACAGACCAAGAGCTCATAGACTAGCTGCAACTGCAAGAAGCAGATGAAGATATCGTCAGAAAGATACATATTCCTGCAGTGTGGCTGCTGAGCAGTTCTGCCCTTATGGATCTCATCTCTGTTTCAGATCATTAAAGAAAGTTACATGCTTTCTGACATTTCTAAAGATTTCAAAAAAGAGAATCTAATATATGTTCACTATGCTAAGAGCTTCAGAACAGCCCAAAGATGTGGGCCATCTATTGCTTTCCCAGGCCATAGCAGAGAGCTGGATCAGAAGAGGAGCAGCTGGGACTAGAACCGGAGCCCATATGGGATGCTGGCACTTGAGACCAGTGCTTTAACCTGCTGTGCCACAGCACTGGCCACAACGTAGTATTTCTAATAGAAGAGATGGTTAAGTCATTAACTCCTCTAAAATACAAGTTAAGTATTAGTTTTGAAACTCTGATTCATTCATGAGAAAAACAAAAGGTTAATTTTCACTCTTTGCTTCTGGGTATGTAAATTTTCTTCTAAGAAATTAATCATGACTTTTACATTTCAGACCCTATTATGAGTAAGTAGAGAATATTGTGGGGTCATACGCTCATTCTATCAAAGGAACATTTCTCCAATTAAAGAAAACATTATGGGCATCCCATATGGGCACTGGTTTGAGTCCTTGCTGCTCCACTTCTGATCTAGCTCCTGGCTATGTCCTGAGAAAGCAGTAGAAAATGTCCCAAGTGCTTGGGCCCATGCACATGCATGGGAGAACTTGAAGCTTTTAGCTCCTGGCTTCAGATCAGCGCAGCTCCAGCCATTGCAACCAGCTGGGGAGTAAACCATCAGATGGAAGACCTCTCTCTCTCTCTCTCTGTGTGTGTGTGTGTGTGTGTGTGGGTGGGTGTTTGTAACTCTTTCAAATAAATAAACAAATCTTTAAAAAAAAAAAGCCAGGGGTCAGGGAAATTTCATCGAGGTCTCTCGCTTGGGTGCAAGACTCAAGGATTTCTACCATATTCTACTGTTTTCCCAGTATGTTTTCAGAGACCTGCATCAGAAGTAGAACATGCAATGGTGCCCATAGAGGATGCTAGTGCTGCAGGTGTTGCTATAACCCATTTTGCCACAGTGCTGGCCCTGTAACAATTTTTAATTCCTAGGAATTAACAGGGAAGAAAGAAGTATGGCAGGATACCTTTTTTAAAAAAAAATATTTTATTCATTTGAAAAAGTTATATGGAGAGGTAGAGAGTGAGCTGATCAGAAGCCAGGAGCCAGGAGCTTTTTCTGGGTCTCCACATGAGCAAAAGGGCCCAAGGACTTGGGCCATCCTATAATGTTTTCCCAGGTGCATTAGCAGGAGGCTGGACTGGAAGTGGAGCAGCTGGGACTCTACCAGCACTCATATGGGATGCCTGTATTTCAGGCCAGGGCTTTAACCTGATGTGCCATAGTGCTAGCTCCAACAGGTGACCTTTTACGCTCAATAATCTCTTCTTGGTATTGGCAGCAGTTTGTAATTTTTTGTTTATTTGCCTTCTTCTTAATCTATATTTTTAAAAAAATTACAAAAAGTTCCAGCACCCTGAGAACCTCCATCACAAGGGCATACAATCAGATGTTTGTCCAGAAAAGGGTGGTGTAGATGCAACGTGGAAAATGCAAGGTGAGTTGATTCATCTTTCTCAGGCTGTGGTTTCCATGGGCAACTTTTACAACCAACAGCCTTATTTGTTCCTCTTCCACAGAGTGGAAAACACGTTAAGTCATCCTATTTAGCCAAAAGCCAGTGGCAGCACTTCAATATGTCATCAATCCAGGGCCAGCGTTGTGGCACAAAGGAGTAAGTTGCCAACTGCAACAGCAGCATGCCTTATGGCACTGCTTTGAGACTCACCTCCTTCACTTCTCGTCCAGCTCTTTGCTTGGGAAAGCAGCAAAGATTGCCCAAGTGTTTGGGTTCCTGCACCCCCATGGGGGACTGGGGCAGACTTCCAGGGTCCTGGCTTCGGCCTGGCTCAGCCCCAGCTTTTGTGGCCATCTGGAAGTGAGCCAGCAGATGAAAGATAGATCTCTCTCTCTCTCTCTCTCTCTCTCTCTCTTCCTTTTACCTAAACATACATTACATACATAAATGAAGATGCATCAATGTAGCAACTTTTTGAGGAAAAGTCTTCTGATTATTGCAGGTACTGTCTCAATGCATAAAAATATTCAGACACAAAAATTATAAACTGATTTATATTTATATTTCTCAACCACATACTTTTCAGAAAAAATTGTCTGCCACTCAGCATCAGGTATCAGTCTGAAAGCATTCATTAAAAAATCAAGTAATTTAACTAAACACAAAAACCTCTAGTATAGGCTGCATATAAACCAGTGGCTTCCATGGGTATACACAGATTGATTTTTGTTAATTTACAGGGATCACTGCACTTCCCTGGCACGGAGCTGTCTGAAGAGTTTAAACACTGATGGGTGTGGCATTATTTCTGATATTTGCTTATTATCCAGAGTGCATTTATTCAATATCTATCATGAACTCCACACTCTATATATAAATCTATTTCAAATATGTTGATATTTAATGGTACTTACACACTTAAAAACTGAGCTAATCCTCCTAACTTCTCTCTGGAATAGCTATGCCTTTGACATTGCCTTTTTTCACACATATGGAAATGCATATATGCTTCTGTATGGTACTTCAGAATTTATAAAAGGCTTTTCAGGTAAAATTTACATAACATCATGTGAAAGTGGCCAAAGGACACAGTCTTCTCATTACAGAGGGGAGAGGTATGAAGTCACTCTCTGAACAGTTACTCAGATTCTGTCAATCAGGTTCAGAACCTTATTAGGTATCAGATACACATCTAGATTTTTTCCCTACTGTCTCTTTGTCAGAATTCCCAGCTTATGAGTGAACTTCAGTCTGAATGAATGCTAATATTCAAGGTTCTAAGTGAAAAAATTACTGAGGTTTGTATTGGTGAGGAAAGCATGTATCTAAATGTTACTTGTATTTAATAATAAGTATTGAATCATGAAACTGAATATAAGATTATGCAAATTTTTAAGATGAAGAGCATATATTTAAAACCACATTCTTACATTTTGCAAACGTGTTGAAACAGCTTACTGGAGCATGTGTTTGGCATAGTGGTAAAGCCTTCCACATCCCAGTCAGAATTCTCAGGGCTCAAGCCCTAGCCCTGCTTCTGCTTCTGGCTTCCTGCTAACAGAACCCTGGGAGGCAGCAGCTGATGGCTCAAGTACTTGAGTCCCTGCCACCTGTGTGGGAGACCCACACTGAGTTCCTCGCTTCAGCCTGACCCAGCTCTGGTTGGTGCAGACATTTGAGGAATGAGCAATAAATGGAAGGGCTCTCTCTGCCTTGCAAATAAACAAAAATAACTATACAGACATTTCCTTAAGGTGTCTTGCTCACTTTTAAATGATTTCCCTTTTCACAGTAAAATGCCTTACTGTCCTCTTTAGTTACAATGCATGTTTTGCTCTCCATGTCCACTCCTGAGCTCCAAGTACTGGCAGCTCACCCTAGCATGCTGACTGGTTCCAATGTTCAAGTACTCATCTCCCATTCTCTTTTGGTGGGTCTACTGGAAAGAAAGGAGAGTATCTACAGTAGTTAATATCTTACTGTTGCTCTTGCTGTCCACCTGCAGGCCTGAAGGATGATCAGCTGAATACACACTGTGATGTTCTGGACGTAGTTTCCAAACTTCAGTCACTTTGCAGTGGAGGGACTCTGTCCTCGTCAATCACCTGAAAGCCTGCAGGAGTAGGGAGAAGCTGTGTTTGAAGAATTCACAAATACAGTGCATTGAAGCCAACCACTACCACCCCCACCACACCCCTACTTCAGGTTCTGGAAAATCCCAAACCAGGAGTTTGGGACCAGCAGTGGTTCAGGAGGTGACCTCAACTCCTTACTCTGAACAGCTCCAAAGTGCCTGGTGCACCCAGCGGGAGCTCAGCGCCTCGACCTCCCACCCTCCTGCCCTTGCCACCAGGACGCCCAGCTCCCAGAGCCTCCAGGAGGCCTGCAGCAGACCAGCAGGTCCAGGCGCACTGGGTTGTGCATCCAGAGCAAACCCAAAATACAGGCCCAGCTCAAGTGTCACCTCCCCACAAAGTCTCTGTATCCTACTCCCTCCCGGAAGGCTGCGGGCCAGCACTCAGAACTGGGAGTCGCGGCATTTGGGGTTCACCCATGCTCCCATGAAGGAAGATGCCCCCATGGGAACCCCGCTCCACCTGTGGGCAGGGCTGGGGAAGGAGGGCTGAGTAAGCCTCCACCCTAGGACTGCAGCCTGGGAAAGTCCAGGGCCCCAGCACCCTTGCCGGGCATGGGGTCTCACTAAGTGTGCTCTGAGCCAGGGCCTCAGCCATCAGCAGCTCTCTTGCTTCCAGAATCTGCTGCAGGACAGCTCAGGCTCCACCCAGTGGGGAACCTCGGGCCAATCCTTCCTGCCCTGGGGCAGGACCAGTGCTGCCAGACCCGCCCCATGTAGGCTGGCTATAAAGGCGGTGGTCATTGTTGGGCAGCTGGTAGTTGCCACCTCTCCCGCTGGCCCTGCTGGCTGAGGCTTGCAGCACGTGCTGCACTTGGGGAAGTAATGAAGGCCAAGTCTCATCAGGAAAACCAAGTGCGCGGTGCTGATTTACTCACTGACACAGCATCTGTGTGGTCTGTATGGGCAGACAGGGGGAAGGGTTTCGTAGGAGGGCGCTGTTGGCACACTGGGCCTCATGCAGCTGCCTGCTATAGGCATCCAGGGCAGCAGAGTCCTGCAGGGTCCCTAGAGTCCTGGCCATGCTGTGCCTTCCATCATCCACCCTCCTGCACTGATGCTGGGGGAAGTGCTTCTGCGGTTGATATCTCATTTGAATCCATGGTCATTTTCTCATGATGGGCTGATCTCACACAGTGACAATCATGGGACAAATCACTGTTCTGCAGCATCTTCCTACCAGGAGCATTGCAGGTAGACAGGGGGCCACGGGTGACCAATGGCACCTCCTGTGCATGGTCTCTGGCCCATCCAGGACTAAAGGTGGAAAGGGAAGGAGAGGAGTAGGCTCAAGGCAGTACTGCTGCAGGTTCCATCAGGTGCAAAATGTCTCCCAATTGTGATTAACCTTGCAGGGAAACTGTCTCCTTTTGTGGGCCAGAGACAGCATCTGCCTTATTAGCTGTGCAGTGTATTGATAATTAAAATTTGGGCAGTCCTATCTTTAGTGCTCACAGCATAGTTACATTCTGAGGAACTGATGAAACTGCTTAGTACTTCGGGGCTGAGTGTAATATTAGGTGGGTAAGCCTGTTGTTGGCTTTTGGTTTATAGCTATTGGGCGACTTTATTTGGTAAAAATGCTTTCAGGCTCAGTAGTGTATTCAAGGATGACCACTTACTGAATTGTCTTTTTTTTTTTTTTTTTTTTTTTTTTTTGTAAGAATAAGAGTACTGAAGACCGGGTTGAGCTACCTATGGCAAAACTCCACCATTCCTGGGAAGGCCACAATTGGCAAGAAAAGCAGGTAGCAAGCTTTCATCAAGTAAGTTGAGATTCCTGTGTTTGCAATCTGAAGAGCTCACTGCTGAGCTGGGAGGGGAACTGCTCTGAGCACAACTCATTAGAGAACTGCTCTTGCAGACCTTCCCCGAAGGAAGCACTGTTGTGGTCAGAAGCATTCCAGGAGCTGCTGGCCAGCAATTGTGAATTAGGCTTGAATTGAATCCATTGCAAGTATCACAAGAGTGCAGAAAGGCTGTGTCCTCAAATCAGCAGCTCAACAGGGAGAATTTGACTTAACCTAGAAGGTCTGTTTATCTCCGCTTATTTTGCAGCATATTCACACCAGGTGGGGAAGATAAATCACCCTTCAGCTCTGCAATGGCAGTGCTCTTGGTTGAGGCTGAGGATGCTTTTCATTGCATGCAGTATTTGCAAGAGACTTAGTTCCCTGAGGATTTATGCCTCTCCTGTAAATACATTTTTGGCACTAAAACAAACTGAAGTATTTCTGTTTTAGTAGTATGGAACCAATGAAGTATTTTGCCTACAGGCATCTTTGTCTTTAAAGAGCTAAATCCGCAGGATTACAGGATTGAGTAAAAACGAGAATAGCTAATCCTAGTACTAGAAAAGTACAAGGGATTATTTCATCATTAGCTTCCTCATATTCCTCATGTTTCTTTTTATTTTTCTGCCTGCTCTTCCCTACATACAGATGGTCTGGCTGTATTGGAGGCTTTTCTAAAAACTGAATTCTGTGAAGAAAATATAGGCTACTGGCTGGCTTGTGAAAACTTCCAAGAAAGATCCACCCACCCCAGAAGCCATCCTTATATGCAAGAAAAATATATACACTCTTCTTAGAAAAAGGCCCAAAAGAGGTAAGACACAATTCCTCATTTCAGCATAAAGAGTACACTCTTGACATCAAGATGCAACAAAAGAAGTAAAGACATAAGACTAAAGCAAGGGCCAGGGAATCTGAAAAGCTTCCTCTCCTGGTATCCTGTCTTTCAAATAAGTCTCCCCAGACCTGGCAGGTGGAGCTCATCACACATTACCGCTTCTAATTTTCACTTTCAAAGAGCAGAGCCCCCTTCTCTAACAAAGGATAATGAGTGATCTTTGTCTCAGATGAACATGCTTTCAAACCAGAACTCTTATTATCCAAAATATAAAAGAAGCTATGACTCCCAGCTTTACAACTGCCTGGAAAAGGGTGTATTACTTGATGGAGAATAACTTTTTGAAGTTGTATTTATTTGCAAGGCATAGTTACAGAGAGAAAAAGAGAGGAAACACAGAGGTCCATCTGCTGACTCACTCCCTAAATGGCCACAATGGCCAGGGCTGGGCCAGGCTGAAGCCAGCAGCTTCCTCCAGGTCTCCCATGTGGGGGCAGAGGACCAAGTGCTTGGGACATTCTCTGCTGCTTTACCCAGCAAGGAGCTAGGGAAGAAGTAGAGCAGCTGGGAGTCAAACTGGCATCCATGTGGGATGTTAGTGCTGCAGGCAGCAGTGTAACTTGCTATGCCACAACACCAGCCCCCAGAAAGAACTCTTATCCCTGGTCTTTCTTTTGAGTCAGAATGCTCCCAGGACTTGTGTTGAAAACCACAGATCACCACAGAACCCCATGAGAAGAAAAAGGAGCCCCAGAGTAGAGGACATGTTCTGTTTCCTAAGGCAGAAGTTTTTGACTGCCAGAGACGAACATTCAGTTCAGCCTGGGTGTTTGGGAAACATCCCTCACAACTGTTGATTCCAGTTCAGGTAGTAAATCAGGAAGCTGGTGACTATCCAGGAGATGCCTGTATCAGAACAGCTTCCACCACCGTGAAGACACAGGCAGGAAATACATGGTCTGAGTGGGGTGGGTCTCACTGGAAAAGCAGGACTCTGAGATGGAAGATAATGCAATGGAATGCTGTTGTTCCAGACTCACTTAAAATCAATAGGTCTGGGATTCTGTGGCCTTAGCTACCTAGCTCTACATCTTTCCTTAAATCCATCCATATTACCACATGGTTTTAGTTCTAGGTTTTAAGTCCAAACTAATGTAACATGTTTATTATGTAGAATCATCCATTCTATTGTTGTGTATTGCTGAAGCTGAAGTGATGTTTGAATTGTTAAATGGTATATAAAATAGTGAGTGCTCATGTGTAGAAAACCACAGTGGCTGTTCCAGTGCCAAAAACTCTTGAAGGCAGTTAAGCTTTGAAGTGGTCTTTGAATATTTGAATACATTTATTTTGATAACTAATGTCATTGAATACTCAGAGTCCAGGTGTGAGTTGATTTGATTTTGGTAACTGGAAATATGACCAACATAAGATCTTTGTAGTAGAGAAGAAGCATGCATTACTGAATCTGTTCAGGGATCACAAAGTGACCTGAATTGACCAGTTTGGGGTGGAAATACCTGAGGCACCACTGGAGCCTGGGCCGGGCTGCTGTGGGTGGGGCAGAAGGAGAGGGGAGATGCCTGGGACCTGCGGGCCAAGGCTGCAGGTGTTCCTATTGGCCCCTGGTCACCCGTGGGGCCTCAGACCCTCTCACAATGGAACCGCACATGCACCTCAGATCGTTTTTACCCCTAATTCCACTTTAAAGAAAAGTTTATCAAGGCTGGCACCATGGTTTGGGGGTGCAACCAGAACTGCAAGGCCTGCATCACAGTTGCTGATTCAAATCCCTGCCGCCCAAATTCCTGTCCCACTCCAGCCAACAGGTGCAGTGGTGATGGACAGGTGCTTGGACCCCACACCACATGGGAGAACTGGAAGGGGGCTCATCGGCCTTCAGCCTCACCCAAACATTGGGGGATCAAACCAGCAGATGGAAGACCCCTGTCTCTATGCCTTTCAAATAAATCTCTTAAAATAAATAAAAAAGAAATGCAAAAATAAAAAAGAACCAGCTAAATAGAAGTGAACTGTATGGAGACAAACACCAATATTACATTACTCAACTCTCCACTGCTCCAATGAACAAAGAAGACAAATAAGAGGGATATAGGCCTCCCCTTTTTTGTTATGCTTCCCTTGGTTCTAACTAGCATGGGCTTCCAGAAAATGCACAAGGAATCCATTCTCTTCTGTGGTCAATACATGATCTCAGAATTTCCCTTATTCATTTGCCTAACAGATTTTGATTATGTTACTCTAAGGAAAGGGAAGGCAACAAAACTGCCCTTTTCCCCCATTTTAAAAATCTATTATTTATTTGAAAGGCGGAGTTACAAAGAAGTGGTAGAGACAGATCTTCCATCTGCTGGTTCACTTCCCAAATTGACCTCAGCTGAGCCAATCTAAAGCCAGGTGCTTCTTGCAGGCCTCCCACATGAATGCAGTGGTTCAAGCACTTGGGCCACCTTCTGATGCTTTCCCAGGCACATTAGCAGAGAGCTAGATTGTAGGTGGAGCAGCTGGGACTTGAATCAGCACCCATATGGGATGCTGGCACAGCAGGCCATGGCTTTACCCACTGTGTTGGTACTGTGTGTGTTTGTGTGTGTGTATGTATTTTTTTTCAAAGACTCATTTATTTATTTGAAAGGCAAGGTTAGAGAGGGAGAGACATAAGAAAAGAGATCTTTCAACCTCTGGTTCACTCCCCAAATGTCCACAACAGCAGAGGCTGGGCCAAGCCAAAGCCTGGAGGCTGAACAGCAGATAATCTTTAGTTATTAATTTAAAATGAATAGGCTGTAGCTGGTGCTGTGGCATATAAGGTGAAGCCACCACCTGCAGTGCTGGCATCCCCTATGGGCACTGGTTCATATCCCAGCTGCTCTGCTTCTAATCTAGCTCCCTGCTAATGTGCCTGGGAAAGCAGCAGGAGATGGCCCAAATACTTGGGCCCCTGAATCCATGTGGGAGAACTGGAAGAAGCACCTGGCTTTGGATTAGCCCAGCTCCAGCTGCTTGCAGCCACGTGGGGAGTAAAACAGCAGACAGAACATCTCTGTCTATTTCTGTGTCTCTCTCTATACTTCTGTCTTTCAAATTAATAAATAAATCTTTAAAAAGGGTTTATTAACATATACTATAATCCAATCCAGGAACAGTAAGAGAAGCATTAAATATTGCTACCTATATTTTTATTTATTTTTTTATTTTTAAATTTTTTAAACTTTTATTTAGTAAATATAATTTTCCAAAGTACAGTTTATGGATTACAAAGGCTTCCCCCCCATAACTTCCCTCCCAACAGCACCCCTCCCATCTCCCACTCCCTCTCCCATTCCATTCATATCAAGATTAATTTTCAATTATCTTTATACACAGAAGATCGATTTAGTTTATATTCAGTTAAGATTTCATCAGTTTGCAGAACACAGAACATAAAGTGTAAAATACTGTTTGAGTACTAGTTATAGCATTACTTCACATTGGACAACACATTAAGGACAGAGATCCCACATAAGGAGTAAGCACACAGTTATTCCTGTTGTTGACTTAACAATCTGACACTCTTGTTTATGGCATCCGAAATCTCCCTGGGCTCTAGTCATGAGTTGCCAAGGCTATGGAAGCCTCTTGAGTTCACTGAGTTCGATCTTACTTAGACAAGGTCATAGTCAAAGTGGAAGTTCTCTCCTCCCTTCAGAGAAAGGTACCTCCTTCTTTGATGGCCTGTTCTTTCTACTGGGATCTCACTCACAGAGATCTTTTATTTAGGTCCTTTTTTTTTTCTTTTTTGCCAGAGTGGCTTTCTGCTGCTCCTCCGCACGCGGAGGAGCCACACCGGACCGGACGCTTGTTGTTCCCTTTTTTTACAAGTCCTTTCTATAGTAAAGTAAGAATAAGTAAACAGCAAACTCCCAAAGCAAGAATGAGTAGAGAGAAGTGAGAAAGAATGAAGTAACGAACTTCCCCGCGAACTCTCCAATGCACTCTCCAACCAACCCACACCACCATGCCATCTCTCTCCTCCTATATAGTCCTCTCCACCAATCCGTGCTCTGCTACCCACACGCCGAGCGCGCCACTCTCCTCCAATCAGGAGCGGCTCTTGCAGCTTATCAAGTTGGTAAGGGGCAGCTGGGTAGAAGCTGTACGCTCCTCTCCCAGCACCACATTGTGGGAGAGCAGATGCATAGAATAAGTCTTAATTCCAGTAACAGTATAGTCCGAGTTGCTCCCCACAGATCCCCCTTTCTTTTTAATTTTTTGGCGTTGATACGCGCCTGTGTAAAGTTCAGCGTGATCTTCATGCTATTGACTGTCTTGTTTGTCATGCTACTTCAGAGTTCCTTGAAAAATGTCCCATATTCAAGATCCCAGGGATTGGTTATTCATTGTTTTTCTTCCTCAAATAGAGTTTTTTTCTTCTAGCTCTTCTGCTGGTAGGTTTACCAACCGAATTCTTCTCTCAGGGGTCCATATTGGTTGTGCCGCACCCTGTGGAAAAAAACAAACGGCGCCTTTCCATTGGTTGTCCTGTAAATCCTTCCACATTATCCACTGTATTGATTCCTTATCAGCTGATTGAGCATGCATTTCTGCAGGTGTTTTACCGTTCTTTTTCTTGTTCAAAAAATTAATTGTATAAAGAGCTAGGGCCAAGGCATCCTTGTTGGATGTGGCCATTTCCCCTATTCCCCCTTTTTGTTTAATTATTAAATTTTTTAAATATAAGTGAGTGCGTTCTACCACAGCT
This sequence comes from Oryctolagus cuniculus, assembly GCF_964237555.1. Lineage (NCBI taxonomy): Eukaryota > Metazoa > Chordata > Mammalia > Lagomorpha > Leporidae > Oryctolagus > Oryctolagus cuniculus. The sequence continues at coordinate 211,659 of NW_027208333.1, forward strand.
TGCCCTTGTGGATTGTATGGAATACTGGTAATATGGGAGATTCCGAATTCTTTCAAAAATGCAGCAAAACGAGTTGATGTATACGCTGGGCCGTTATCCATTTTGATCACATGAGGAACTCCCCAGGCTGCAAAAGCCTGCAAGCAGTGTTGGATTACTTGTTGTACTCCTTCTTTATTCATGGCTGTGGCCATAACTACACCTGAATATGTATCTACAGTGACGTGAACACAGCTTTGTCGCCCAAAAGAGGGGATATGTGTAACGTCCATCTGCCAGATATGTCCTGGTTTAAGGCCACGGGGATTGGCTCCCGCAGGAATCTTTGGAACTATGGTAACAACGCACTTTTCACAGGATCTAATAATATCTTCTGCTTGCTTGCAGGGAATATTAAATTTAAAACTTAAAGTGTGGGTGTTAACATGCCATTTAGAGTGATATTCTTTAGCTTGTTCCAAAGCGGTGCATGCAAGCAAGAATCTTGAATAATGATCTGCCATCATGTTTCCTCGAGTAAGTGGGCCAGGTAAATTAGAATGAGCTCTTATGTGGCCTATGTAAATAGCATGCTCTCTTTGATTTAATAACCCCTGAATTTCACTTAAATAAGAATAGACTGAGGAGGATTTAAGAATAAGGCACTGTGTAGCAAGCATCTGAACTGCATTCACCACATATGCACTATCAGACAAAATATTCATGGGTGCGCTCTCTCTGCGTAATACTGTTGCGATAATAGCTAATTCTGCATGTTGTGGAGAAGGGGATGCTGTTAAGACAAAATATCGTTGATTGTTAAATATAGCTGTTCCTGTTCCGCCTTTAGCTCCATCCGTAAATATGGTAACTGCCCCTTGAATTGGATCCCTTCGCACCTTCTGCACCCGTTTTATTGAAACCTGTGTGCAGAAGTTAACAAATGGATGGCGAGGGTAGTGATTGTCAATCTCTATTTGTAGAATGAGAACTATGTATGCCCATTGCCAGCATTCCCTTGTAAAGGCTTCTACTGCCTCTTGAGCAAAGGGAACTACACATCGCTTTGGAGTCTTCCCCGCCATTTCTGTCACCTTTTTTATTGCTGTTAATATCAAATCAGCCACTGCTATGCCTTGGGTGTATAGTACACGCGGTGCATGTGAATGTGGGTATACAAACAACAAGGGTTCTCCTTGCCAAATGACTGCGAAGGGATACAGCTGTTCCATAAAAATTAATATTTCTAGGGCTTGTTGTGGATCACATCTTTCCATCTGCATTGCTTTAATTTGTTTTTCGATTTTCTGTAACGCCAAGCGGGCTTCTTTTGTCAATCTACGAGGGGAATCAAGCTGGGCATCTCCTTCTAAAATATTGAATAATGGCATCATATCTTCGGTGGTTAATTTACAATAGGGCCTCAACCAATTTAAATTGCCACATAATTTTTGGAAGTCATTAAGGGTCTGCAACCCATCTATTGCAATTTCAAATTCTAATGGGGTCACCTTTTCAGAAGTTACTTTAAGCCCTAAGTACTGTACTACTTCCCCTTTTTGTATCTTCTCTGGCGCTACTTGTAACCCAACTTTTTCCAAATATAATAGCAGCAGCTTATATGCTTCCATAAGGTGACTTTCACTTTCAGCCGTTATTAACAAGTCATCCATGTAGTGTAAAATTTGTACTTTTGGGCACTGTTGTCGAACCGGCTCTACTGCCTGGTCAACATATAGCTGGCATATGGCAGGACTGTTAGTCATTCCTTGGGGAAGCACCTTCCATTCATATCTTTTGTCGGGACCTTGATGATTAATGGAAGGTACGGTGAAAGCAAACCTCTGAATGTCTTGTTCATGTAGAGGTATGCTAAAAAAGCAGTCCTTCAGATCGAGTACTATTAATGGCCAATGCTTTGGGATCATAGTAGGAACCGGGAGTCCAGGTTGTAATGCCCCCATGGGTTGCATCTGCTGATTAACAGCCCGTAAATCATGCAACAACTGGTATTTCCCCGATTTTTTCTTTATCACGAATACTGGCGTATTCCATGGGGAGGTTGATGGTTGCAAATGGCCTGCCTCTAATTGTTGTAACACTATATCATTTACCGCAGCCAACTTTTCCTGGGTAAGGGGCCACTGTGGTATCCACTTTGGCTTGTTGTCCAGCCATGACAATGGTAGCGGCTGCATCTCAGTGGCCCCCACGAAAAACCCGTGTCCTGTCTTTTAAAATCGCCTTTGGGCTGGGCTAGGTCCCTTCTGCCTTCTCTGGAGCCTAATCCTCTCTCCTGATATCCCTTTTTATACATAATACGCCGTCCTGTAGAACTCTCCAATTGGTCCTCATTTGTTAATGTCAGTCCCAATTGTTCTAAAATGTCTCTTCCCCATAATGTGATGGGGAGTGCACTAACATAAGGTTGCACATTTCCCTTGTTCCCTTCTTGATCCTGCCAATGAAGCACCTGAGCACTTCTTGATGGTGTCATGGCCGCACCTAGGCCTACTAAAGTATTATCTCCTGGCTGAAGGGGCCATGACTTCGGCCAATCATTTTCTGAAATTATACTTACATCTGCACCTGTATCTAGCAGGCCCTGAATCGACTTTCCTCTAATGGTTAAGGTCCACAGAGGTCGATCTGCTAAAGATAGGGACAAGGCTGTAAATTTCTCCCCTTGGGGTCCATGAACATCCTGCGCTCCAATCATGATCAGCATTTGAGCCACAGGTTCTTCTGGCTTGATTTGAATAATACCCTTTGTAGATTGTATTAGCACTTTTAACTTATCAAAAGGTAATTGAATGACTCCGGTAATGACCATTAGGCCTCTTAAAGCATTTGTTTCTTTTCCTATGATTATTCCAAGTCCCTTATGCTCCGCTGAAATTGTTTCTGCCCTCACCTCTATGGCTTGTGGCCCCATTTGAGGTGTTAGTACCGAATATTCGGTGGCTCGTAACTCTGCGCAGTAAATATTTGGTTTTTGTATTGTTGGGACCGTGGCACCCACCAATTGTTTTGGCCCCAGGGTGCAGGGGCCCACATTCCGTTTTTTTGCTGTTGTCCATATACACCTGATCTTCTTATGGGGCCCGGCTCATTTGGCATCCTCAGGGGATTGCCTGCGCTATTCATTTTAAAGTAACATTCACTGACCCAATGATTCCCTCTTCTACAGCGTGGGCAAAGGCCTGGTCTTCTCGAGTTCTCTATGCCCTGCCGATCTCGGGCTGGAAATTTCACCCTACATTCCCTCATTAGATGCCCTTCTCAACCACATCTAAAGCATATTCGTCCCCTCATGTTCTGTCTAAATTGTCGGGTTACAGCTACTGCAGCATGTGATCCAGAAGCTACATCATCCATGACATCCCTACAGATTTTCAAAAAGGTAGGGATGTCTTTATGCTGCCATGGTCTAAGAGCTTCACGACATGTTTTATTGGCCTGTTCATACGCCAATCTTCTGACTAAGGGCATTGCTTCTTCCACAGTTTCAAAAATGTTTCCTGCTGCTTCCATTAATCTGTTCACGAAGTCAGCATAAGGTTCAGTAGGGCCCTGTACTATCTTAGTTAGGCTGTGTCTTATTTCTCCTTTTCTGGGTATCACCTTCCAGGCTCTTCTTGCTATCTCTCTCACTTGTAAGAGGACAGCTGTTGGTAATCGGGCCTGCTCATCAGGATTGGCAAATCGCCCTTCTCCATTTAACATTTCCTCATCCCATGCTTGATTCCCTGCTTGATAGTTCTGCTTTGAATATTCTCGCGCGAATTCTTTATAAGCAGCTAACCATAAGAGGAAGTCACCCCCACCCAACACCGCCTTTACTAAGTTTCTCCAATCCTCGGGTATTAGGCCTTGCTGCCCAATGTTATCAAGGATTGCCTGAGTGTAACTTGCATGGGGCCCATACAATTGTACTGATTGTTGCAACTCTTTAAGTAATTTATGGTCAAGAGGTGTCCAACCCCTGTTTTCCTGTTGATCCTGAATTACAGGAAACACCTGGCCTGGTTCCTGGTACTGCTCCCAAGCAGGTTTTCTATAAACAGCTCCCCTTTGCTTGCTTTCGGTTCTCGGCCTTTCTATCTCCTCCTGCATACCTACTCCCTCCATCACTCCTTTTTCCTCCTCCCACTCTTCTTCAATCTCATGTGGAAAAAAGGGGCTTTTCTTTACAGGAGGAAACTTTGGTAGTACTAATGGGCGATACCGGGGTGGTGATTCATCCTTTATGGTTGAATTTGCCAGCCTTGTAGGGCCAGGATATATTCTTGGCATCTCTCTCGGGGGCGAGGTTCCCTCTTCAGCTTCCTTCTCCCCCACGTAAGCTTCCTGGCTCTCTAAATCCTTCTTTGATTTTCTTCTCACCTGTTCATTACAATAGCTGCTCTCCTGGCTGCCCTGCCATAATTCTTCCTGCAATTCACTCCCCTCATTAAGCAACAACTCGATCCCTTCCGTGGGGTCCTGAAGCACCTGATCAACGAGTTGCCACAGCTTCAGCACTTCTATCGATTCCCCAGCCTCGCGTAATTTCCATCCCACCTGCCTCCACTGCTGTAGAAACCAGGGGGACATCTCCACGACTGCTCTTACGAATGCATGAATTTTCCTCCCCCCTCGTTTCCCTCGCTTAGAAGAAAAGCTGCGAGGAGGTGGGGAGTAGGAAGAGAGAGAAACCACATTCAGCCCACAATGGATGATCTTTAGGGAGAAATAGAGAATGGTGCCTAGCAGGAGGAAGAGGTAGCCAGTGGGCAAAGAGTAGCCAAAGAACTCCATTGTCTGTACCGTCTGTGACATGTTGGAGCGGTGGGCGTAATGGAAGACTGAGTCTCCCAGACGTTCCCAGTTAATACCTCTTTCCTAGCTTCTAATTTTCTTCCCCCACGGCTTTTTTCCTGGGTTCTAACTAGCTTTTCACCGGCACTCTTTCCATCTGGCCTTCCCCTAGGCTCTTTGCTAGTCTCTCTCTCCGGTAATTTCCCACTTCTTCCCGTTTTTTCCCTCCTAGGTTTCCTATCTGAGTCACGGCACCATTTGCTGCTCCTCCGCACGCGGAGGAGCCACACCAGACCGGACGCTTGTTGTTCCCTTTTTTAACAAGTCCTTTCTATAGTAAAGTAAGAATAAGTAAACAGCGAACTCCCAAAGCAAGAATGAGTAGAGAGAAGTGAGAAAGAATGAAGTAACGAACTTCCCCGCGAACTCTCCAACGCACTCTCCAACCAACCCACACCACCATGCCATCTCTCTCCTCCTATATAGTCCTCTCCACCAATCCGTGCTCTGCTACTCACATGCTGAGCCCGCCGCTCTCCTCCAATCAGGAGCGGCTCTTGCAGCTTATCAAGTTGGTAAGGGGCAGCTGGGTAGAAGCTGTACGCTCCTCTCCCAGCGCCACATTGTGGGAGAGCAGATGCATAGAATAAGTCTTAATTCCAGTAACAGTATAGTCCGAGTTGCTCCCCACAGCTTTCCATACCTAAAATACTCTCATGGGCTCTTCAGCCAGATCTGAGTGCCTTAAGGGCTGATTCTGAGGCCAGAGTGCTGTTTAGGACATCTACTATTCTACGAGACTGCTGTGTATCGCACTTCCCATGCTACCTATATTTTATATAGTCTAAGTATTGTATAAACTAAAATATACAACACTAGGAGTATGCTATCAGTAATTACACTACCAATCTCAGTGATTATAAATAAGAATTTTAGCAACTATACTGATTCTGAACAGTGATTCAATGTTTCTGTTTTTAAATTTAAAAATGCCCATGAACTTGAATGTTTCTGTGTAGCTCCTAATAGAACTACAAGCCTTAGAAGTTCTATGCTGTTTAGCATTTCATCTTCAGTGCCAACTTGATTATTACACTGCCAGTTTATAAAACACTTCACAGTCATGTGAACCTTACCATAAGATAGGACTGTGTAGAATAAATCCTTTAACTACAAAGACAATCTTATCTCACAAGGGAGGAAGATCCAGAGGGGTCAAATGACTTGCTAATGTCACTTAGCTCTGTTGGCACAGAAACAAGGAAAGCTCTCAGCTTCCTGCCACCTCCCCTTACACCACCTGCCTCAACTAGACGAGCCTGTAATTTTAAGGATGCTCAGGTCCCATGAGTTTAAATGAATTTTTCAAGGTTACATGACAAGTACCAAAGCCAGAAGCAAAAATTATTGCTTCCATCTTTCTCTTCCTTGTCCACAATGGAAGTTTGATGTACACTTATGCATTATTCAAATATCATTTACAACCAAGAAGCATTATTTTTCCCCAAAAATAACAATGACACTACTTTTTCCATTGAGGAAGTTATTTTAATGGATGATGCAAACATACTTGTTTTGTTTTTTACTTTGAGATGCAAAGAAATGAACAAGTAGACAGAGAAGTGGTATTCACCCTCTAGTTAACTGCTGAAATGTCCACAGCGGTCAGGGCTGGCCCAGGAGCAGGGAACCTAATCATCTGAACCATCACTTGCTAGCTACCAGGGTCTACATTATCTGAAAGTTGGAGTCAGGGGCTGGAACTGGGAATCAAACCCAAAAACTCCAATGTGGGACACAGACATCTGAACCATAAGGCTGCACCCTGGCTTCCAGACTTGTTTTTTCACCAGTCCTCTGAAAAGGAAAGTTAATTACAACCTGAAATCCAAGACTCTGGAGTCCTCAGGTGTGTGTGTCTATGCATGAGAGTTAGTTGGGTAGATCAAGAGTCTGCAGTTTAGAGAGAACAGAAGAGTGAAACATGTGTCAGAGGATGTCAGCATTGGAGAGGTGGCTGTGCTCTAGTCAGAGGCTGAGGAGGACAAGTCCACAGAGAGCAGCAGCACCAAGGGAGAATGCTATACTAGCAAGTAAGGAGAAAAAATGTTGAAAAATAAATATGTGAAAAGGATTTATTTATCTGGAAGATGGAGTTATAAAGAAGGAGAGACAGGGAGGGGGAGAGAGAGATCTTCCATCTGCAGGTCAACCCACCAAATGGACACAATGTCTGGGACTGGGTCAGATCAAAGCCAGGATCTGGAACTCCACCCAAGTCTCCCTCATGGGTGGCAGGGACTCAAGAACTTGGGTTGTCTGCTGCTTTCTCAGATGCATTGCCAGAGAGCTGGATGGGAAGTACAGCAGCTGAGACACAAACAGTGGCCATATGGGATGCCAGCATCAGTGGCAACAGATTATCCTAATGCATCACAACACTGGCTCCAACAAATGAACTTAGGTAAACAAGTCCAAATGCCAGGGAAACATCAGATAAAATGCCAAGGATGAGCATTGTGGTGCAGCAGGGTAAACCACTACTTAGGAGGCATACCTCATTCTTAAGTATGAGGATGTCTTTTAACCACTTTTGTACAAGAGAGTACAAGCCAGAACACCATAGCATCTTCCAGATTCGGCACTGCCTGTTCTCAGGGGGCCCCCCACAAACTCCTGTGCTTCCCCTGGGCAGTTTGTTTTGGCTGAAGCCAGCCAGAACCCTGGGGTCATTGGAGTAGGAAATGGGATTAAAGGATTTCATGCTGCAAAACTGCTCCAAGCCAGTTTTTTCACTGAGAGACAGAGACCCAGAATGACCTCCCCGGAGCTCACAAGACCATGCCTGGACACCTGCCAGGGAAAAAGTTGGAAAAAAAAATCCAGATTCTGGAATCTTCTGGAACATTCTAGAATATTCTAGAATTTTCCCAGAATGTCCTAGAGATTTTGTAGGATGTTCCAGAATGTTCCAAAATGCCACCTAGTTATCCTAGGGGGATTCTGGGATGCAGGTCTGAGTGGAAATTCCCCAGCCAGGTGCAGCGGGTGTCCTGGTGCTGTGCCCAGCCCGGCTGACATTTACACAGCGCACATAGCCTAAGCACCTGCACACATGGGAGGGGAGTCAAGGGGGTGTGGCCACTCCAGGACATCCTGTGCTGATCTCTGGGGGCCGTAGTAATTTCCAGCCCATCAGAAGAGGTTCTCGGCCCCCCAAGATGGTCACTGGGCAATCTGGAATGTTCTAGGACATTCTACAAAAATCTAGAAATACTGAGAACATTCTAAAAAATTCCAGGACCCCCAAAGACTTTCACTGCATGTTCTGGGAACATTCTAGAAAATTCTGAGAATATTCACCATTGTTTCTAGAACATTTCTAAAACCCCAATGATGCCTACCTGGTGTTCAGGAAAAATTCCAAGAACATTCTGGAAACATTCTGGAAAAATTTCTGAGAGCATTCTTGAAAATTCTGAGTGTATTCTAGAACGTTTTAGTAAATTCTATGACCCCCGAAGACACTCAGCAGGTATTCTAGAAAAAGTTCTAAGAACATTCTAGAAAGTTCTAAAAAAAAAAACTCCATAAAATTCTAGAATATTCTAAGACCTGAGAAACACTCGCCTAGTGTCCTTGAAACATTCTAGAAAATTCTGGAAAATCCCTAGCCCCAGAGAATCCATAATGGAAGCTCATGGAAGCTCCTGGGACATTCTGGAATGCCCCGGGACCTCATCCCATCCCAGTGCCACCTGGATGTTTGCACAACCTCAGCCCTGCCCACTTCTCCCAAGCCCTGGCTATAAAGAGATGCCTGGTAGCAGCCGGTTCCAGACGACGAAAAGACGATGATGATGAAGGCTCTCATTCTTGCCCTTGTGGTGGGCGTGGCCTGTGCCCAGGTATCAATTACTCGCATCATTTGTGCAATGTTCCATAATGTCCTAGAATGTTCCAGAATGTTCCAGATGATTGCAATAGACTCTCTAGCAGGCCCTACGGGAGCAACTGGAATGTTCCAGAATATTCCAGGATGTTCTAGAACACATCCAGACAATTCCACAATGTTCTAGAATGTTCCAGAATCTTTCCAATTTTGTTTCTAACAATTCTAGGATGTTCTGGAATGTTCTAGAATCTCTCCCCCAGAATATTACAGAACATTCTGGAATGTTACAGACAGTCCCAGTAGACTCTAGCAGGCCCTAGGGAAGCATCCAGAGTGTTCCAGAAAAATTCCATAATGTTCTAGAATGTTCCAGAATGTTCTAGAAAATGCCTCTGGAACGTCCCAGCATGCCCCAGGATGTCCCAGCATGCTCCACAATGCCCTGAAACATTCCACCATGTTCCAGCATGCCCTGGCACACCCTGAATGCCCACCTCTCCCCCTGAAGTTGAAGGCCAGAACTACTTCAAGTTCCTGGTGCAGGAGAATGGCCACATCTTCTTTCTCAATCAGAATGTGGGCACCGATGGCACTGCCACCTGCGTCACCCTTACTGCTGGTGAGCCCCCTGCACACACATGTGGATACAGCCAGCACCTGCTAGAAAGAGAGTCTGACCCTGACTGTATACACAGACCCTGAGTGTATGCAACCAGTCCAGAGCTTGACCCTGACTGTATACATGGATCCTGAGTGTATACAGTCGGCTCCTACTAGGGACACACATTGCAACCTGAAAGCCTGACCCTGCTGTATACAGTTAGCACCCACTAGAGAGAGATACATTCTGACCGTGACCGTATACAATCAGTGCCTACTATGCAGAATAACTTTGACCCTGGTGCATCCTAGAGGGGCTTGGCCAGCTGTATACTGGTGGCACACACTAGAGAGAGAGCCTGACCCTGGCTGTGTTCAGGCAGCACCTACTAAATACAAGATCCTCAACCCCAGCACACCCTAGAGGGGGGCTCGGCCAGCTGTATACAGTCAGTGCATACTAAGTAGATCCCATCCTGTCCGGGGTGGGCTTGGCTGACTGTATACAGTCAGCACCCACTAGATGGGGCAAGCACATACAGTCAGCACCTACTAGATATCTGGGGCAGGTTTTGCTGAATGTATACAGTCAGTGCTTACTGAACAGAACCATCCCAGCCCCATCCTATCCTGGGTGATTTTGGTTGACTGTATACAGTCAGCACACACTAGAAGGAGCCATCCTGACTGTGACTGTATACAGTTGGTGCAGACCCAGTGGTAGTTAGTGGGCACCCTCTAGACAGAGGCACCCTCGGTGTACACAGCACGGAGCCCATGCTGCCTGAGGTGCGTCTGGCTGGCTGTATACAGTCAGCGCCCACTAGACAGGGCAAGTGTATACAGCTGGCGCCACCCACAGCCCAGGACCAGGAGCTGAGCGATAAGCACCTGGCACAGTTCTTGGTGTTAATGAAGGAGAACGGGATCCCCGGGGGAACATGGAGTGTGTGGCCAGCATGGGTGAGCTGGGGGTGTGGCCAGTGTGGAGGGTTCATGGCCAGGATGGGCATGGCTGTCACGAGTGAGCCAGGGGTGTGGCCAGGGTGGAGGCATGGCTGTGAGCTGGGGGCATGGCTGACATGGATGAGAATCAGGTGTGGTCTGGGTGGAGGGGAATGAACTGGTGGGTGTGGCCTGGGTGGAACATTCCAGGGGGTTCCAGAAAAATCTAGAAAACTCTAGAACGTTCCATGGAGCCACCAGGCCATCCCATGCTGACTCAGCCAATTTCTCCTCCCTGACAGACACCTGTCCCCAGTGATGATGCTGACGCCCAGGTGAGCAGTGTGGTGCCAGCCAGTCCTCACACCTTCCCAGGGGAACATTCTAGAGTGTTTCCGAAATATCCCAGAATGTTCTAGATGTTCAGGCAACAGGAATATTCTGGAACATTCCAGAGCATTCTGCGACATTTCCAGAATGCTCCACATTTTTTTTCTCCTCCCCAACAGGTAAAAAGCCAACGTCTCCCTGCCCCTCACTTGCAATCTCTGCTGGAAGCTTCTGGAATGTTCTGGGATGTTTTCAGAATGTTCCAGAATGTTCTGGAATGTCCCATAAGCCTCTGTCCCCAGCTCGCTCTCAGTTTCTCTTTCTCATTGATGTCATAAACTGATTGCACACGACTGTGGATTCTGTGGTCTCTCTGGAATGCTCCCACATCTGGCTCCCAGAGGCCCTTGGGGCCCCCATGTCTGGCTCAGAATCCCCTGGGAGAAACCACGCCCTCACTTCTGGCTCCCAGAAACCCCTAGGTCCCCTACTCCAGCGCCATCTTCCCCACCACCCACACCTTGTGGGAACATGGGGTTGGGGATCAGGACTATCAATCACCATAGCCCTGCCCATTTCCAGGCCCCAAGCCTGCACCAGGGGCTGCATTGGTGTCTCTAAAGCTCCATACAGGTCTCCATCTGGGTCTCAAAGGCTCCATATGGGTCCCCAGGGGCTCCATACGGGTCTCTAGGGCTTCATCCGGGTCTCCAGAGCTCTATCCAAGTCCCCATGGCTCCATCCATATCTCCAGGGGCTCCATCCAGATCTCTAAGGCTCCATCCAGGTCTCTAGCAGGTGCATGGGCCCACCAGGAGCTCCATCCAGGTCTCTAGGGCTCCATCTGGGTCTCGGGGGCTACAACCAGTTCTCTAACAGGTGCACAGGGCTCCATCCGGGTCCCCATGGCTCCATCCATATCTCTAGAGGCTCCATCTGAGTCTCTAGCAGGTGCCTGGGGCTCCCAGGAGCCCCATCTGAGTCTTTAGGGCTCCATCTGGGTCTCCAGGGGCTGCATCTGGGTCTCTAACAAGTGCACAGGGGCTCCATCTGAGTCTCTAGGGGCTCCATCTGGGTCTCCAGGGATCCATCCAGGTCTCTAAGGCTCCATCTGGGTCCCCAAGGCTCTACCCATATCTCTAGGGGCTCGATCTGGGTCTCTAGGGGCTCCATCCAGATCTCTAACAGGTGCATTGGGCCCCAAGGAGCTCCATCCAGGTCTCTAGGGCTCCATCTGGGTCTCTAGCAAGTGCCTGGGGCTCCCAGGAGCTCCATCCAGGTCTTTAAGGCTCCATCCGAGTCTGCAGGAGCTCCATCTGGGTCTCCAGGGATTCATCCAGGTCTCTAAGGCTCCATCTGGGTCCCCAAGGCTCTACCCATATCTCTAGGGGCTCCATCTGGGTCTCTAGAGGCTCCATCTGGGTCTCTAGCAGGTGCCGGGGGCTCCCAGGAGCTCCTTCCAGGTCTTTAGGGCTCCATCCAGGTCTCCAGGGGCTCCATCTGGGTATCTAGGGGCTCCATACAGGTCTCCAGGGCTCCATTGGGTCTCCAGGGGTTGCATCCAGGTCTCTAGCAAGTGCACCGGGCCTCCATCTGGGTCCCCAGGGCTTCATCCAGGTCCCCAGCAGGTGCCCAGGGCCCCCAGGAGCTCCATTTCCAGTCCAGCTGGAACCCTCCCCCCAAAGCTGGGGACCCCCAAGGCACCTGGGCCAGAACCGTGGAAAATGCAGAGACTGTGGGAACATGGCTAGGCAACTCCATGAAGGCATCCTCCACGCCTCTGGCTTTCTCTCGTTGCTACGCAACCCCGTGCAGGCTTGCCCGGGGCTGCGGGGCTTAACCCAGTTGCTAGGCAATCCCTCAAAGGTGCGTTCAGGGCCTCTGGCTTAAGCAAGTTGCTAGGCAATCCCACTCATGCACACTAATTATTTAATTATTTTTTAAATTAATTTTAAAAGAATTTTAATGAATTTTTTTTTTTATTTTTTGACAGGCAGAGTGGGCAGCGAGAGAGTGAGACAGAGAGAAAGGTCTTCCTTTGCCATTGGTTCACCCTCCAATGGCTGCTGCCGCCAGCGCGCTGCGGCCAGTGCACCACGCTGATCCGATGGCAGGCGCCAGGTACTTCTCCTGGTCTCCCATGGGGTGCAGGGCCCAAGCACTTGGGCCATCCTCCACTGCACTCCTGGGCCACAGCAGAGAGATGGACTGGAAGAGGGGCAACTGGGACAGAATCCGGTGCCCCGACTGGGACTAGAACCCGGTGTGCTGGTGCTGAAAGGCGGAGGATCAGCCTAGTGTGCCGCGGCGCCGGCCAATTTTAATGAATTTTTAAATGGAATTTGAATGTCTTTTTACATTTTTAATTTTTACTTAATTTTTAATTTTTAATGAATTTTTAAATGAAATTTTTAAGAAATGTATTTTTAGATTTTCTGATGACAGCCATATTGGAGTCTGGCAAATTCTCGTTCTGACATCAGCAGCAGAATGTTGGATCCTGGCAAATTCTCATTATGACAGGAATGACAGGCATCTTGGAGGCTGGCAAATTTTTCTGACAGGAGTGGCAGCCATGTTGGAGTCTGGCAGTGTGTTTTCTGATGTCAGTGGTGGCCATCTTGGATTCTGGCAATTGTTTTGACAGGAGCTATAGCCATATTGGATCCTGACAAAATTTCTCTGACAAAAACTCAAGGGAGTCCCTGTAAGAAAAGGTGTCTTTCGGACCCAGGACCAATTTGCTGAGAGAAACTTGTATGAGAATTAAAATGTTTTTCCTGAGTGACAGGTCTATTCTGAGTGATGGACAGGTTTCTGAGTGATGGACAAGGGTGACTGGGTGATGGACAGGTGTCCCCGCCAAGAGCCCTGGGACCCCCAGAGACCCTCAGAGACCCCCAGAGATGCTGAAAGACCCTGAGAGAACCCCAGAGACAACTGGGACCCACAGAGACCCCCAGGGACCAACAGAGACCCTCTGGGAAGTGACTATAAGAACCTGGAAGTACACCAGAAGTACCCAAAAATGGGTATAAACAGAACCAAAGTGACTGAAAATGGGTATACAATGGCCGGAAGTGGACCGGAAGTGACTTAAGAACCCAGAAGTAGACTAAAGTGAGTCTGAGAACCCTGAAGTGACATAAATTAGCTGGAAGTTAGTGACTGTAGGAATCGGGAAGTTGACTGGAATTGACTCTGGGAATGCAGAAGTGGACTGGAAGTGGGTCTAGAATGACCAGAAGTGGGTTTAGGAAATTGAAAGTGGACCAGAAATGAATGCAAAGAGGGGAGGGAAGGAAGGAAGGGATGAGTCATGCTGAGACTCCTGCTGAGTCATCAGGAAATTCTGCTGAATCATCACTAGCACACACCTTGTGAGCCATCATTATACATACCCACTTAATCCTCATTATCCCAGACCTGGTGAGTCATTGAGAAACTTCTGCTGAGTCACCATTTTATACCTGCTGAGTCATTATTACCTACCAGGCATCCTTACCCACAAAGGTAGACAACTACACCTGCCAAGTCATACTCTTAGGCCAGTGAGTCGCACTTCTAAAATTGCTGAATCATGCTTCCAGACCTCCTGAGTTGTGCTTCTAAACTTGGTGAGTCATGCTTCAAACATGAACCCTAACCCAAATCCCATCCCCACCCTAACCTTGACATCAAACCTAACCTGCTGAGTCATGGCACCAGGCCAGCTGAGTCATGCTTCTACCCCTAAATCTAACCCAAGGTTGCAACGAAGGAAGGAGGGGCCCCTTGCACCTGCTGGGACTGGATGGAGGTCCTGAGCACCCCATGCACCTGCTGGAAACCAGGATGGAGCCCCTGGGGACCCAAATTGAGCTCTGGAGACCCAGATGGAGCACTGAAGAACCAGATGGAGCCATGGAAACCCAGATGAGGCTCCTAGAGACTGTATGGATCCCTGTGCACCTGCTAGAGACCCAGATGGAGCCCTAGAGACCTGGACGGAGGCCCCGGCACTTGGATGGAGGACCTGGGGACTTGGCTGGTGGCCTGGAGACCCGGATGGAGACCAGGAGATCTGTATGAAGGCCCTAGAGACTGAATGGAGCCCTGGGGACCCAGATGGGGCAATGTATACCTGCTAGAGACTAGGATGGAGCTGCTGGGGACCACCCTATCTCTCAGGACCCCTTGACAGGGCTCAGGTCTCTAAAGAGAACATGTGGGGACCAGGGAGGTGGTAATGATGAGTCAGCAGAAATTTCATGATGACTCAGAAGGTATGGTAATGATGACCCAGCAGAAATTTCATGATGACTCAGCATAAATGGATGGTGCTGACTCAGGAGCGAGGAAATGGATGGACAGGAGGAAGTGGTGGCCCTTTGTGAACTTCTGGCTGTGGGAGACCCTGAGGAAGTGTGCTCCCAGCACTGAAGGATGCAGGATCTCTGTACTTGCGAACTCCAGATAGCTGGGTCTGGGGAGAGTGCAGGGGTGACCTGCGCAGGCCCTGCTGCAGCCACCTGGGACCTTGAGGCCAACCCATGGGTGCCACAGGGCCCCTCAGGGTCTCTCCCAGCCAGTGCTGTGCCAATCCTCCCTTCTTATCTCTGGCTCTCAACTGATTCTGGGATTTTTCCAACCCGGAGGTGGGGGCACCAGACCAGAGGTCAGGGAATGGTGGGGGGTGAGGGCCACCAGGTGCCCCGTGCACCCTGTGGGAGCCAACCCATGACCCCACCACATGGCTGTGGAGGAAGGCTGGCTGCAGGGTTTCTGGAGGCCCCAGGGCTGGGAGTGAACCCTGGTACACATGACTGCTAGAGGGCACAGAGAATGCAGCTACTCCCCCTCAGTGTGGGGTGACCCTGGCACTTCCCTGCCAAGGGTGGAAGCAGATGCTGAGCTAGTCTTAGAGCACTGCTCTCTCCAGTCCTGTTATCCATGGGTTCTCAGTCTGGGAAGACAGGTTTCAAAGTGTTTTCAGAAGACTTGGCATCCTAAGAACTGCTGGAAACTCACAGTCACAGTCAGTGTCATTCTAGAGCAAAGGTGCATTCGATGTGAATAACCAGGTTTGTGTTTTGAGTCTGCAATCCTTTCAGTCTATATGTTAGGTCCCTATGTTGTTACCTGTTTCCAAGTGATTGCAAGACATTGCTGTGAAAATTAAAAAAAAAAAAAAAAGAAGTGATAGGAAATAAATTGAGATATTAAATTTTGTGTTTTTTATTTTTATTTTTTGGCAAAGTTAGACAGTGAGAGACAGAAAGATCTTCCTTCCATTGGTTCACCCCCCAAATGGCTGCTACGGCCAGTGTGCAGCACTGATCCAAATCCAGCTGCCAGATACCTCCTCATGGTCTCTCATATGGGTGCAGGGCCCAGGCAGTTCGGCCATCTTCCACTGCCTTCCCAGGCCACAGCAGAGAGCTGGACTGCAAGAGGAGCAGCCAGGACTAGAACCCGGTGCCCATATAAGATGCTGGCACTACATGTGGAGGATTAACCAAGTGAGCCACGGCACTGGCCCCAATTTTGTGTTTTTCCACACCCCCTGGTCCCTCAGTCTTCCAGAGGCAGTCACAGATTTTGTTATGATTATCTGTACTTCTTACTTCTAAAGTAGGCTTTACGGACACATATTAGCCTCAGAGACAAGGAGTCTGTCACGTGGCATCTTTAAATGGTGGTTGCTCAAAGGGAGGCTTTATCATGACAAACAGACAGTGGAGAAGTAGAATTCTGATGCATGAATGGCCTCCCTAGACACAGTCTTATTCCATGTGCCTTCATAAGTCTCCATCCCCTGTGTCTCCAGCACCTCTTTTTAAAAAAGATTTATTTGAAAATTACATAGAGGGCCAGTGCCATGGCTCACTAGGCTAATCCTCTGGCTGTGGCACTGGCACTCTAGGTTCTAGTCTTGGTTGCTCCACTTCCAGTCCAGTTCTCTGCTGTGGCCCGGGAAGGCAGTGGAGGATGGCTCAACTTACTTGGACCCTGCACTCGCATGGAGACCAGGAGGGAACACCTGGCTCCTGGCTTTGGATTGCCACTATGCACTGGCTGTGGCAACCATTTGGGGTGTGAATCAATGGAAGGAAGATCTTTATCTCTCTCTCGCTGCCTAACTCTGTCCAAAAAAACCCCATGAAATTTAATATCTCAAGTTATTTCCTTATCACATAGAGGGAGAGACAGAGGCATAGAGAGACAGAAAGAGCTTCCATCCTCTGGCTCACTCCCCAATTGGTTGCAATGGCCAGGGTTGGGCCCATCTGAAGCCAGGAGTCAGGCCTTTGGAGCTTCTTCTGGGTCTCCTACGTGGGTGGCAGAGGACAAAACAGTAAGGCCATCTTCCACTGCTTTCCCAGGTCTTTGGCAGGGAGCTGGATCTGAACGGGAACAGCCAGCATACAAACCAGCACCCATATGGAATGCCAACATTATAGGTAGTGGTGTAACCCACTGCACCACAATGCCAGACCCTCCATCACATCTTTCCTTGAGTGTCCATCTGTGCCTGCATCCCAAGCCAGCTGTCAGGTCCTCCAGCCCCTCTGCATGAAGCTGTGATCTCCCATCAGTTATCTGCATCTCTACTCCAGAGTATTATCCTGCTACCCTGGAGTGACTTCATAGCCTGAGCCTTCAGCTCATGGCAGCCTTCAGATACCTCTCTGCCCTTTGCTTGAAGTCATTGTCTTCCTTGGGCTTCTAGATCCCCTATGACTTCAGCCTCGGCTTTTTTCTTGTGTCCCCATGCTAAATGCCTGCACCCTAAACATCTCATGTGTCTTCATCTCCTGTTCTCTTCCCAGGGTCTCCACGCACTTTGAAGGTTTGGTTATGTGGTTAACTGTTGAGGAACAATGTGGTTTTCTATGAGCTTTAGCCATTGTGAATAAAGCTGCTATATATATTTTCATGTCAGCTTTTATCAAGGCATACGTTTTCACACCAGCTCTGTAAATATATTAGAACATGTATGGTGTATGACACGGTATTGGATTCCTAATAACATGCCAAGATGTCTGATAAAGCATCTACCCCATGATGCATTCTCACCAGGAATGAATGAGATGTCATGCTACTCTATCCTTGAAAGCATTTGTAATGTGTGTTTTTAAGTGTAACCATCCTGATACACAGTGTATCCATCTTGTTGCTGTCTAAATGTGCTCTTCCTTTATGTACAGTACATTTCTTTTTCTCAGAATTCTCTAATATTCAGATTGGTTTATATGCTTTTTTATTTATTTGACAGATAGAGTTAGACAGTGAGAAAGAAAGAGACAGAGAGAAAGGTCTTCCTTCCATTGGTGCATCCCCCAATGGCCACTATGGCTGGAACTATGCTGATCCAAAGCCAGGAGCCAGGTGCTTCCTCCTGGTCTCTGATGTGGGTGCAGAGCCCAAGCACTTGGGCCATCCTCCACTGCACTCCCAGGCCACAACAGAGAGCTGGACTGGAAGAGGAGCAACTGGGACTAGAACCCTGTGCCCATATGGGATGCCAGCACTACAAGTGGAGGATTAACCAAGTGAGCCATGGTGCCAGCCCCATATATGTTTATTTTATTATGCATTTTACGTGTGTCTCTATGTATTCTGGCAGTATTTAAATTTGAAGGCATTTATTTTCCTGTTACTGAGTTCTCCAAGTTTTTGTTAAATTTGCATACAATTCCTTCAAGTGTGTATTTTTCTTTTTTATACGATTAATTTATTTATTTGAAAGGAACAGTTACAAAGAGGGAGACACATAGTGAGACAGAGAGACAGATCTTTCATCACTGGTTCACTCTAAAAATGACCACAATGGCTAGTTCTGTGCCAGACTGAAGCCAGAAGCCTGGAACTCCATCTGGGTCTCCCATGTGGATGACAGGGGCCCAAGCACTTGGGTCACCTTCTGCTGCTTCCCCAGACACATTAGCAGGGAGCTGGATGGGATGTGGAGTTGAACTAGTGCTCATATGGGATGCCAGTGTCACAGAGCATGGCTTAACCTGCTGTGTGACAATACCAGCCACTGTTTTGCCTTTGATAATAGGCATTCTAACTGGAGTAACTTGGTGTCTAATTGTGGTTTTGATTTGTATTTGTATTTCCCTGTTAATTAGTGATGCTGAACATTTTTCATGTACTTCTTGGCCATTTGTATGCCTTTCTTTGACAAATGAGCATTTAGATCTAATGCCAATTTTAAAATCTGTTCATTTTTTCATTGAGTTTTTAAAATGTCTTAAAGGGTGTATACACCTTAATAGGTGTATATTTTCTAAATATTTTCTCCAATTTCATATTGTCTCTTTGTTATGTTGATTATTTTGTTTGCTTTGCAGAAGTTTTTTAATTTGGTAAAATTCCAGGGCCAGTGCCGTGGCTCACTTGCTGCAGTGCCGGCATTCCATATGGGCACTGGGTTCTAGTCCCAGTTGCTCCTCTTCCAGTCCAGCTCTCTGCTGCATCCCAGAATGGCAGTGGAGGATGGCCCAAGTGCTTGGGCCCTGCACCCATATGGGAGACCACAAGGAAGCACCTTGCTCCTGGCTTTGCTCCTGGCACAGCGCCAGCCATAGTGGCCATTTGGGGAGTGAACCAATGGAAGGAAGATCTTTCTCTTTGTCTCTGTCTCTCACTGTCTATAACTCTACCTGTTAAATAAATAAAAAAGTGCATTTGACTATTTTTGCTTTTTTCTTCTAGTGCTTTGTTGTCGTATCCTTCAAATACTTACTCAATCCAATGTCCTGAAGCATTTTTTTCCTAGTACTTTCAGATCTTACATTTAAGTCTTTAAATAATTTTGAATTGAGTGTAAAATTATTTATTTGAGAGCAGATAAACAAAAAGAGAGAGCTCTCATGTTGATTGACTCCACAAATGCCCACAAAGGACAGGACTGGGCCAAACAGAAGCCAATAGTGTGGAATTCAACCCAGCTTTCCTGCATGGTGGAAGGAACCCAGTACTTGAGTTATCCCTACTCCCTCCCAGTATCTGCATTAGCAGGAAACTAGAGTCAGGAGTCAGAGCTGGGTATCTACTAGGTACTTTGATATGAGACACTAGCATCTTAACTGACATCTTAATGCCTAGGGTAAATGAACACCTTTGAGTTCAGTTTTGTATATGATGAGAGATAAAGTTTAAATCTTCTATGTGTGAATATTCAATATTCAAAGCACCATTCATTGAAAAGACTGTCCTTTCTGCAGTGAATATTCTTAGCATTTCTGCTGAAGATCAGCTCGTAGGAGATGTTTACCTTTAGGCTCTCCAAAATTTTTTATTAATATAAAGAGAACAGATATCATGTATTTTATAAATACAATGCTAAGAAGATATCCATAGTCCCCTCACTCCCTCCATCAATCCCCACTCACCTTTCCTTTTTCTCTATAAGTTTTGCAAAAATATAAATTCAAAAAAACATGATTTCACAATTTTCTTTTGAACCTTGGGTTTAGTGCACCACTAACCATACTATTCAACAAATAAAAAAAAATCCAAAACCACAGTTTGACTAGAGTATTCACAAGGGCTAAAAACAATAATCAAATCATAAATCTATTTCATTCTTATTTATTCTTGTATCCTATATTAATCAGAACTTATCAGGGAAGAAATGACATTCATCTTTCTTGAATTGCTCATTTCAATAAGCATAATGGTTTGCAGTTGCATTCATGTATTGCAAAGACAGGGTTTCATTCTTTTTTATGACTGAGCAGTATTCCATACTACTCATTTTCTTTTTCCAGACATCAGTTAATGGGAATCTGATTTGATTGCTTATCTTAATTATTGCCAATTGAGGTGCAGTAAACATGGGGGTTATAAATAACTCTTCCAAAGCCTGATTTCATCTAGTTTGGGTAAATTCCCATGGGTGGGATTGCTGGGTCATATAGTAGATCTATTTTCAGATTTCTGAGGAATATCCTTACTGTCTTCCATAATGGTTGTACTACTTTACATTCCTATGAACAGCGTATAAGTGTGCCTTTTCTCCAACATCCTTACCAGCATTTATTATTTTTTTTCATTTTTGGATGATAGACATTCTAACTGGGATGAGATGAAACTTTATGGTGTTTTTGCATTTCCCTGATGGTTAGTGATGCTGAGTATCTTTTCATGTGTCTGTAGGCCATTTGTATTGATTGCATCCTTTGAAAATTTTCTGTGCATGTCCTTTGCCCATTTCTTAACTGCATTATTTTATTGAAGTTGAGTCTCTTAAGATCTTTATGAACATCAGATTGTTGTACCTGAGTGAGTGCAAACAAAAGAGCTCCACAGATTGATAAAATTTGGTGGTCCTTTATTGCGGGTGGTGGAGAGTGGGCTCATGCCCTAAAGAACTCTCGACCCTGAAGCCCAAAGCAACAGGGTTTACAAAGGCAAAAACCACAAAATCGGGAGGGGAATTCATGCTTGCTAGGAATAGGGGGGAATACATGGTTACTGGTTACTGGTTACTGACCTAAAACCTATGTGAAACTAGTATCAATTATAATCTAGTATCAATAAGCTAGTATCAATAAGCTAGTATCAATTATATTGACAACACCAGTTACAATCTTAACAATTCCAATTATAATCTTGACATTAATCCAGGTATTGGTTTTAATCATACGTAGGACTTAGACAAATTACAGTTCTTATCATTAACCCAGGTGTAGTCTATCCACTTCCAAGCTTGAGCGATCATGCTAGGGGGTTTCTGTGCTCTGCCAAGTGAGATGTAGTGGACTGCTATTATTCAACTGTTTTAGATCATAGTCTCAGACCAGAGTCTCATGGTGTGGGGGGGGCACCTTCCCAGAATGGAGTCTCAAGTGCTCCAAAATGGAGTCCCTACTGTCAAGGTGTTACGTCAAGATATTAACCCTTTATCAGTTATATAGTTTGCAAATATTTTCTACCACTCTTCACTTTGCTTAGTGTTTCCTTTGCAGCACAAATCTTCTAAGCTTGATGTAATCCCTTTTGTCTCTTTCTGCTTTCATTGCCTGTGCTTCTGGGGTCTTTACCAAGAAGTCTTTCCTATGCTAATATCTTGCAGTTTTCCCAATATTTTCCTCTAGTAATTTGTTGATATCAGGCCATAGATTTAGAGTCATGATCAGTTGTGAGTTGATTTTTGTATGGGTGTAAGTACAGGTTTTGTTTCATATGTCTGCATGTTGAGATCCAATTTTCCCAACACTATTTGTTGAAGAGACTGTCCTTTCTCCAGGGATTGATTTTAGCTCATTTGTCAAAGACTAGTTGGTTGTAGCTGCATGGATTAATTTTTTTGGTTTATATTTTGTTTCATTGGTATACATGTCTTTTTCTGTTCCAGTCCCAGGCTGTTTTGTTTGTAACTGCCCTGTAGTATGTCTTGAAATCTGGTCTTCTGATACTTCCAACTTTTTCTTGTTTAATGTTGCTTTAGTTATTTGGGGGTCTCTTGTGTTTCTACACAAATTTAAGCATTCTTTTTTTCTAGATCTGAGAAGAATGTTCTTGGAGTTTTGATTGGGGTCTCATTGAATCTATAAATCGCTTTGGGTAGTATGAACATTTTGATGATATTATTTTTTCCAGTGCACAAACATGAAATATTTTTCCATTTTTGTGTGTGTTCTTCTATTTCTTCCTTTAATGTTTTTCAATTTTCATTGTGAAGATCTTTCAAATTCTTAGTTAAATTTGTTCCAAGGTATTTAATTTTTTAGTAGGTATTATGGTTGGTATTGTACTTACAAGTTCTCAGCCTGAATTCATCAAATACAAATATATTTAGCTTATCCAATTCCCAAAGGATTCAAAGTTCACTTTTTTGGTACATTATAAAAATTGTATAAGGAGTTGTTAATTATCCATCCCAGATAATAATTCCTGTCAGATCCTTCATAGAAAGATACAATTATAAATGTGGATGTTAGTTATAAGTGTAGGTGTTGATGAATCTGCCATAGTTTACTGTGGTATTTTTGGTTAAATTTTAAGTCATTCCTGATTACAAACTGATGAGTATCATAACATTTGTGGCAGTGAAGTGTGCTCATAACTTAACATTCCTACTTTCTCTGAATTCTGAATGGTTCAAGCTGGACATGGAAAGAAGTCAAAATGTAAGCTTTCTAGCCCACAGAGTTGTTGGTCTTGGTGCTTAGCAACAAAGATTCCTTTCCATTGCCCTAGTACATTACATTGCATCCTTACCTAGTCACTTACAGAGCACAGGTTTTTTGCTAAATTTACAGTATAAAAAAGGGCAGACAAGAACCCATGTTCTCATAGGCATCCTAGAAAAGTGCTAAATAAAGAAAAAGGGGGGTGGTAGCTCATTGCCTCTTTCATCTCTCCATTCATGCAAGTCATTCATAAATCCCACATAGAGGAACAAGTGAGCAGGGGTCAGGAGCAGTGCTCTAATGTTTAGGCATTTTACTTTGTGGAGGGGGTTGTATCCTTGTCAGCCTACATTCAAAAAAGATACTCTGTCCCAGGAAAACAAGAAGACTAGGAAAGTCAGCATACCCAAATTGTTTCTTTCAATTTTAAAGACTCTCTTGTGTCCAACTGTGGTCACTATGTTAAAAGGAATATTTAGAAGACTGTGAACATTTTGAATGTTGAGCAAGGAGTTGCTCTCCTATGACATGGGTGAATCTATTGTAAGAACAACATGCATGAGTACATTCTTATAGAATATTTCTGCAGTGGTTTTTGAGTTCTTACAGATTTGAGTTTTATAAAATGATGCCAAATCATTATATTTACTTGTTTACTCAAGAGACACAAATATTTTTCTTTAAAGTGAAGAAACAAATTGTAAATGTTGAGAAGCAATTAATTTTGGGATGTGTTAATTTGGAATAACCAGTAAGGATGGCTAATATATATATATACATATATATATATGTACAAATTTAAAATGCAAACCAAGAAGTGAAAAATGTTTTTGTTACTTTAAAAATGAACGTTATAAATTCTCTCCTTAAACTATATTTCACCAGGTACGTGGCTCACAAGGCTAATCCTCCGCCTGCAGTGCTGGCACCCCAGGTTCTAGTCCCGGTTGCTCCTCTTCCAGTCCATCTCTCTGCTGTGGCCCAGGAGAGCAATGGAGGATGGCCCAAGTGCTTGGGCCCTGCACCCACATGGGAGATCAGGAGGCCATAGTGGCCATTTGGTGGGTGAACCAATGGAAGGAAGACCTTTCTCTCTGTCTCTCTCACTGTCTAACTCTGCCTGGCAAAAAATAAATAAATAAATAAATAAATAAATAAATTTTGCCTTGTACACTCTCAGTTCTTATTCTGAAGATGTTAAAGTGTATCACATTTTTATTGAGAAGCAAAGAAAAATGTTCCATTTTAGAATATTAAAAACATACAATTTAAATTTTGCTGAACAGTTTGTAATAGTTGAATTTGTATTTTTAGGCATAAATATGTTTTCTTATTGATGTATTATGACAGATATATTATTTTCATGGTAGTGGAATGTATGAGGTAAATGATCCAACAGATTTGTTTTCATTAGATCAAACTTTCCATGGGGTACCTAAACTTAGAATGAGTTTGATATCACAACACTATTTACATTCTCTGTAAGAAAAATAAAGGACATTTGTCCCTAGATTTCAAATCACAGAATGAGATAGTCCAATTTATTTTTGGTTTTCCGTGATGTATTGCTGTGTTTTATAATACCATACATTCATGAAAAATAGATTTTTATTCAAAAGTTCACATTTGTGCCACTTTTTTTTCTGTAGGTCTAAAATTTTTCTAAAGGTCAATCTTTCTATAAAAAAGTTCATATGTGTTGCCTGATGTAATCAATTTCTTTTTTTCTAGATTTATTTTTATTTATTTGAAAGACAGAGTTATATAGAGAGGTAGAGACAGAGAGAAAAGTCTTCAATCTGCTGGTTCACTTCCCAATTGGCTGCAAAAGCCGGAGCTGAGCTGATCTGAAGCCCGGAGCCAGGAGCTTTTCTCAGGTCTCCCACACAGGTGCAGGGGCCCAAGGACTTGAGCCATCCTCTGATGCTTTCCCAGGTGCATTAGCAAGGAGCCAGATCAGAAGTGGAGCAACTGGAACTCAAACCAGCACCCATATGGGATGCTGGCACCCTAGGTTGGGGTTTTAACATGCTGTGCCCTGTAATCAATTTCTAAAGTGTATACACTGACAAGAAGAATTACACAAAGTACACTCATCTAACAAGGCATATCTTTGCTAAATTTAAAGACAATGGCTTTACCTGCTACACGTAATGCTAGCCTCAAGTATTTGCTTTGGAGCAATACTCATCTGCAGTTTTCATAGGTTTTATCAGAAAGTATCATTTGATAGTAAATCCTTTTAGTGAATATATGAAATAGATCAAACATTGAATTTGTGAAAAAAAATGGCTGCCATTCAGATCATGCCAAGTCTAAGGCTTTGCCACTTCATGATTATATATCCTTGGGCAAACCAGTTACTTACCTCTTCATGCCTCAGTTGCATTTTCTTTAAAGTTAAAATAACAGGAGCTACCTCCATTTTTCTGGAAACATAAAATTCAGGAAACATCACCTGGTATAAAATAAATGTTAGCAATTATTATTATTATCTATTCACATTTTCCTAAATAAAGGTATTTAAATATCTGTGCCTTTATGCTTAATGTTGTAGTGTACACATTTAGATACAACTCAAAATTTATTTGAAATTATATACATTCAAGTTTTGTAAAACTTCATATTTTGCTTGACATGGTAGCTCAAACTAGATTCAATTCCTTTTAATTTGATGAGTGAGCCATTTCTTATCTAATTCCCTGGATAATGTAACTTATTCACTCATTTGTGCTTTGTGATGATACCTGCCTCTTTGTCAAAACAGTAACTAAACTGCATCCTTTTTGGTCAAAAATAAATCAATAGAGTAAATTGGTATTTAAAGAAAGGGACTATTCTTTGGCAGTAATCTTAAACTAGCACATTGATGCACTTTGGTAAGTGCATTGGAGACTTGCTGATTGTGTATGTACATTTGTGAATGTATGTATGGTACATGGGTATGTGTGTGTGTGTGTGTGTGTGTGTGTGTGCTCAATTTAAAGCTACAATAAAATTGTAGCATTATCCAAAGAAATAATTCTAGAAAATCATAGTTTGCAATGATTTTTGCTCTTTGGAGATTATGATGTTTAGATGATGCCTAAAGTTTCTGTGAATTTTTTTCAGAATTCTAGTAATATACAACACTGAAATTCATAAAGAAGGGGAAAATAGTTGGGTTCAAAGATATCATTAGACTACAGAACCAATCAGCCATAATTCAGGCCTCCAAATTAAACTACTTGTATGAGAAAATTTAAGTAGTTGTACTGATGTCACATATTGTTTGCAAACAAATGTATCTTTTTAAAAATTATTTATCTATTTACTTATTTATTTGAAAGCCAGAGTTACACAGAGAGAGAAGAAGAGGCAGAAAGAAGAGAGATAGGTCTTCCATCTGCTGGTTCACTCCCCAATTGGCTGCAATGACTAGAGCTGCACTGACCCAAAGCCAGGAGCCAGGAGCATCTTCTGGGTCCCCCATGCGAGTTCTGGGGCTCATGGACTTAGACCATCTTGCATTGCTTTCCCAGGCCTTAGCAGAGAGCTGGCTCAGAAATGGAGCAGCCGGGACTCAAACCGGCATCCATTTGGGATGCTAGCACTGCCAGGCTGCAGCTTTACCCGCTATGCCACAGTGCCAACCCCAAATGTATATTAATATTACTGTATTTGGTAAACACATAACATTAGTGTTAAAAGAATAAATAATTATAAACCTCAGTGAAGGCAATTTGTCATTAGGTAACAAAACCATGCAATGCATTCAATTGATTTCTAGTCTAGATATTTTTTCATAAAGAAATTTTAAACAAAATTATATTGATGCCAAAATATTCACAATAGAATGATTCCCTGAAGTGCAAACATATGGTAATCATTTACATTGGATGATTGCTTGATAAAATACATCGATAAATTTCATGTAGTCTATCATTTAATAAATCCTTTAAATTAATTGAATTAGTTTGAGGATATGCTTTGAAGAGCGTCTATAAAATGTGTAGGGCAATAATTTATACTGACAATCATAACTTCCCCCACCCACCCATAACCCTCCTATTTCCTGCTCCCTCTCCCATCCCAGAAGATTACAAAATTGTATGAAGGACATTTGTACAGTAAACAAATATACTGATTTCCAATGCAATATTTGAATACTTGAAGCAGGAAAGCTAAGTACTTCTTTGCCAAAATAACATGTTTTGTCCAGTGTAAAACCCATTTGCCATCCCAATACACAAAGGGATTTGGGGCAAGAAGGAAAAAAGAAGTCCACACATGCGGAAATTTTAAGCAAAACAAAATAGAGAATGTATTTAGTTTCATGAAAATCACACAAGAATTAATAGTATTCCACCCATTTCCAACAAATATTTTTAACTTTAATGAATGAATGAATTTTCAGTTACATAGCAGAAAGCTTCTACCCTCTCCCATAAAACTGAAAGAGAAATTTTTTAAAAGTAAAAACTGATGAAAGAATTCTGCAATACATGTTAATGTTAAGTAGCCCAGCAGAGTTTATTTAGAAATACAAACACACACACAGAAAATAAATACATTAAAATCTTACTGAATAGTCCAGTAATAATTCAGGATCCAATATGTGTGCAAAAGATTCTGGATTTCCCACTCACTTTGTATAGGAAATGATGTGCTTTGCTATGTAGCATGTACCTGTAGATTCCTGAACACCTCCACTTTGCTTCTTACCCTGAGTCCCAGCAAATACAGGAACACAGCTGTTGAGTCATTCATTTTCTGGATTTGAGAATATCAAAGAATTAATGAGTATAGAAAGTTGTACAGCAGAGACCAAGAATGTCCAAGGGAGGTCACGTAAATCAATTGAACAAGTCAAACTACTATGAATGTATACTGAATGCTCTGTTTTTAATATGTCTTACTTACCTAAAAAAGACATGAGGGCTATTGCTCTCTCTCTTAATACAACTAAGGAGAAGATATCACCAATGCTCGAGAAAAATGAATACACAGCAGAGCTAATACAAAATCCCAAAAATCCAAAATAGAAAAACTGGATATGCACTCTTTACACACACCCTGAAGTGACAATGAAGTAGAACAAATCTAAAATTAGAAAAAAATCTTTTTTTAAAGATTTATTTATTTATTTTAAAGTCAGAATTACACAGAGAGAGGCAGAGAAGAGAGAGGGGTCTTCCATCCACTGGTTCACTCCCCAGTTGGCTGCAATGGCCAGAGTTGTGCCAATCCAAAGCCAGGAGCAAGGAGCTTCTTCCAGGTCTCCCACATGGGTGCAGGGGCCAAGGACTTGGGCCATCTTCTACTGCTTTCCCAGGCTATAGCAGAGATCTGGATCCATATGAGCTGCCAGCACTACAAGTGGTGGCTCTACCCACTATGCTACACCACTGGCCCCGAAAATTCTTGTCAAATTAAGAACATTTAACCTTTGTTTTAGAATGAATTATTAAAATATCTAAACTGGGGGAATACATAATTTCTTTCTTTAGAAATCAGAAGAGAAAAAGAACACTTCAAGGCTACTCTGACACCACACAGAAGGAATGGAGAATCATGACCTCAATTAGCCTAGGGACAGAATAAAAGGGAGGGAAATAGGAACAACAGAATTAAGATGAATAAGCTTTGACAGCTGAGAGAATCTGAATGTAAAGAAAAGGCATCCAGTTAACTGAAACAATAGAGATAAGTCTGAGAGGAAAAAACATTGTTAAGGCATATTAATGGGGCCAGAGCTGTGGCTTAGTAAAGTAAAAAAAAATCTAAAATTTGTTTTTAAATTATATAATTAAAAAAGATAAAAAAAGATATTCAATCTTAAGTCTCTACAGCATAAGATATACATCAATTTTCCCAGGTTCTATTTGCATTAATTAACAAAGTTTCATGGGTATAATCACTAGAGTGGCTCCAATAAGTCTTTTTTATAAAAATTATTTTTTAGTTTGACAGGCAGAGTGGACAGTGAGAGAGAGACAGAGAGAAAGGTCTTCCTTATTCTGTTGGTTTACCCCCCCAGTGGCCACTGCGGCCAGTGTGCTGTGGCTGGCACACTGCGCTGATCCAAAATCAGGAGCCAGGTGCTTCCTCCTGATCTCCCATACAGGTGCAGGGCCCAAGCACTTGTGCATCCTCCACTGCACTCCTGGGCCATAGCAGAGAGCTGGACTGGAAGAGGAGCAACTGGGACAGAATCTGGCTCTCCCAGCAGGACCAGAACTCAGTGTGCCTGCGCTGCAGGTGGAGGATTAGCCTATTGAGCCATGGCACCTGTCTCCAATAAGTCTTAACCTGGGATGCAAGTAAATTTAACAAGGATACTCAATAGGAATTTTAGAAGAATTCCAAAATATGTATCTGAATAAAAATAAGTACTTTATTTGGTACATCTCATATTAACTATACTATTGTCTAAATTTCCAATTGTCAGATGTACTAAAAAAATCCCAGAAGCAGCAGAGTTGGTCCAACATGATGAAGAATAAAATAAAATTTTTCAGTTAAAACTTGCCTAGAGAAAATGAGAATTCACAAATCCCAGATTAAAATAACCAAGAAGGCCCAATAAAAGAAAACTCAATGTCATCATACACTAACATTTATTACCTCAGATTTATTTAGTAAAAAGGTGATTATTCCAGCTATATCCCATTAGGTAGCCCAATTTTACCTGCTAAATCCATTAAAAGAAAAAGCACCTCATGATATATTACTAAAATCATATTGCTATATGCCATCCACCATGTCCCCTGTACCTTATACTTAATGTTAACAGATCTGATGAAATCAATAAATAAATGATGTGTCTTAACCAAGTGTGGGAAATGCATTTTGCTCCAAGTTTTTCCAAAAACCCCTCAGTCTCAGTTTGCCTTCACCTTGAAAAGACACTTCTGAGGTTTACAAATCAGTCCAGCTTCATTGGGCCTCCCTCCAATGAAAGGGGCTAAAATCCATCAAAATAAACTCTAGGCACTGTCCTTGTGCTCCCAGCAGTCATTAGGGGAGTAAATGAGCATATGGAAGACCTTTCTCTGTCTCTTCCTCTCACAGTCTGTAAGTACACCTGTCAAATACATAAATAAATAATTTATATATATACATTTATTTATATATTTATGTATATAAATATATTCAATATAAAATATATTATAGTTTAACATACAATATATTATATAATATATAATAATTATAAACAGATTTTATATAATTTATTATTAATATTATATATAATATACATATATATTATTGAGATGACTTCAAAAACCAGCGTGTGTCCAGTTTGAAACCAGGAGCTTCTCCTCCGCTCTGTGTCGCAGCAACCCAGGCACTTGAACCATCTTTCACGGCTTTTTCAATCCATTGGTAAGGAGCTGGATCAGAAATAATTATATATTTATATATAAATAATAAATTCATATATAATTATATATTTATAATAATTATATGTAATTCTATATTATGTATAGAAATATATAATATAATATATATTATAATATATAAATATATATATGATGGACCAAAATGTAGTATTCTCCATTTGGCAGAAGGGACAGGCTCCAACATCTACTGTCTATGTCAGTATGTCAGCATAATGCAGGAGGTAACCCCTCTACCAAATAAGAAAAGCTATTTCAGTTCAGCTGGACATCATTCTGCTGACTGTTGACCTTATTACTGTTAGTCTGGATGCTTTCATTGGTTGCAATCCAGAGACCCAATTTTCCCATAGATATAAACATCAGCAAACAAGAAAATTGGGTAAGAAAAGCTTAAGCTCAGAGTTATGATTAATAACTATTTTAACAAAATTTCTCAGATCCCATCTAATCCAAACCTTGGACAATTGGAAGCTGTTGTACTTGGCCCACCCATAATTGAAACGGATTCTAAATCCTTCAACTGCAAGGAGAGTATCATAGACATTAATGCTCCAAATGGATCCAGTTCCCTGCTAATGTGTCTGGAAAAGCAGCACAGGGTGACTCAAATATTGGGGCTCCTGCACCCATGTGAGAGACCTGGAAGAAGCCCCCAGCTCCTGATATCAGTCTGGCCTAGCCACAGTCATTGCAGCCATTTGAGGAGTGAACAAACCAGGAGGAAGATCCATCTCTCCCACTCTCTCTTTCCAGTGCTGCCTTTCAAATTCATAAATAGATCTTTAAGAAAATAGATCACTTCAATAAATTTGCCATTGCTCAGTCATGATGACTTTTACTACCTTCAGTTCTTTTTCAAAAGATTTATTTATTGGAAAGACAGAAAGAGGAGCTGGTGGTTGTGGTGCAGTGGACAAAGTTGCTATCTGTTACATTGGCATCCTGTATGTGCACCAGTTCAAGTACCAGCTATTCCATTTCTGATCCAGCTCCTTACCAATGGACTGAAAAAGCAGGGAAAGATGGCCCAAGTGCCTGGGATGCTGCCACACACATCAGAGGAAAAGCTCCTGGCTTCAACCTGGCCACACTCTGGCTATTAAAGTCATCTCAAAAATGAATTAGGTGGTGGAAGATTTCTGTCTCTCCCTCTCTCTGTAACTCTTTCAAATAAGTAATTAAATATTTTAACATGATAAAAAAGGCAGAGAGACACAGAGAAAAAGAGAGAAGGAAAGAGAAGCAGAGAGGTCTCCCACCTGCTGGTTCACTTTCTATATGGCTACAACTGTGCAAGACCAGGTTCTCAAGTCCCCATTGAGGTTACAGTTCTCCAAATTAGATGACAGGAAGGAAAGTATTTGAGCTATTATCCGTTGCTTCCTAGGGGTATTAACATGAAGCTGATTTGGAAGTGTAGTACCCAAAACTCAGATTAGCACTGCAATATAGGATGTGGGCATCTGTTGTGACTGCTAACAAATTGGAAATCCTAGAGGAAAAATCAACAGATTCCTGGACATATACAATATACCAAAATTGAGTCATGAAGACACATAGAAAAGCTAAACAAACCAAAAACCAAGACAGAGATTGGATGAGTAATAAAGACCCTCCCAACAAGGAAAAGTCCAGGATCAGACAGCCTCACTATTGAATTCTACAGGACTTTTAAAGAGCTAATGCTTCTCAAACTATTCAACTCAATTGAAAGAGAGACAATCCTCTCAAACTCCTTCTATTAATCCTGCATCACCTTAATTCTTCAACTAGAAAAAGATACAGTGGAGAGAGAGTACTATAGAAAAATATCCCTGATGGGGGCCAGTGCCATGGCACACTGGGTTGATCCTCCACCCGTGGAGCCAGCATCCCCTATGGGTGCCAGTTCTGGTCCCGGTTGCTCCTCTTCCAGTCCAGCTTTCTGCTCTGGACTGGGAGGGCAGTGGAGGATGGCCCAAGTGCCTGGGTCCCTGCACCCACTTGGGTGACCAGGGAGATGCTCCTAACTCTGGCTTCCGATTGGGCCAGCACCACCTGTTGTGCCATATGGAGAATAAACAAGCAGATAAAATACTTATGTCTCTCTGCCTCTGCCTCTGCCTCTGCCTCTCCCTATAAGTAACTCTACCTTTCAAATAAATAATTCTTTGGAAAAAGTCAACAAACAATAAAGGATGGTGGAGAGGGAGAGAAAAAGGTACCCTAACCCACTGTTGGTGGGAATGAAGCTAGTACAGCCATTATGGAAGGCAGTATCAAAGTTCCTCAGAAATCTGAAAACAAACATACCATATGATCCTGCCATCTGACTCCTAGGAATTTATCCACATGAAATGAAATAGAATATGCATAGGCATGAGTTATCTGTACCTCATGTTTATTACAATTCAATTCACAATAGCTAACATGGAATCAACCCAGAAGTCCATCAACTGGTGACTGGAAAAAGAATATGAGCTATAAATACAGTGTAAAATACTATTCAGCCATAATTGTGAATGAAATCCTATCTTTTGTAACTAAATGGATGAACTGGAAAAAAGTATGCTTCATGAAAGAAGCCAGTCCCCAAAAGACAAATACCATATGTTTTCTCTGACTGGTGGTAATTAATATATAGACAACGAAAAGTAGCATATGAGTTAATATGACATTTTGAGATTTGAGTATTGTCCATAGCACTTTTCTGTACTCTTTCATAGAGTACACAACATATACTCATTGATATTTCTGCTACTACTTGCTGAATTCTTTACTTTGTAGAGGGTTAAAGCTTGTGATTCTAAAATAAAATCAAAGCATGCAGCTGTCAAAATTAAAAGAAAATAAAACGAGAAGGAGGGAGTTGGAAATATGAGACCAAGGGAAGATAGGATAGGATGTTATCAGTTTGCTCTTCAAACTGTATATATAAATTACATGAAATTTGTTCACTTAATATGCATTTAAAAATATAAACTTAACACTGGAAGAAAAGACCTGGGATCTGTGTTTTCTGGATCACCACTAATAAATTTTAGTCTTCATTTATGTCTGACCATATTTAATTTCTTATTTATTTATTTTATAAGAAAATTAACATCACCATTCCTAACAAGTCCATCCTGCTTCATCCATATCTATCAGTTCCCACTATGCTAATAATTTCTCATGAACTTAAATCCATATCATCTTAAAGTGATGTAATGTGGGGCTGGTGCTGTGGCATAGCAGATAAAGTTGCTGCCTGCAGTGCTGGCAAGCCATATGGGTGCCAGTTCAAGTCGTGGCTGCTCCACTTCTGAACCAGCTCTCTGCTATGGCCTGGGAAAGCATTAGAAGGTGGCCCAAGTCCTTGGGGCCTTGCACACATGAGAGATCCGGAAGTAGCTCCTGGCTTCGGATTGACACAGACCAGCCATTGCGGCCAACTGGGAGTAAACCAGCAGATGGAAGAC
Organism: Oryctolagus cuniculus; assembly: GCF_964237555.1. Taxonomy (NCBI): domain Eukaryota; kingdom Metazoa; phylum Chordata; class Mammalia; order Lagomorpha; family Leporidae; genus Oryctolagus; species Oryctolagus cuniculus. The sequence goes on from NW_027208333.1 coordinate 245,158, forward strand.
CTCTCTGTCTCTGTCTGTCTGTCTGTCTGTCTCTTTCTCTACCTCTCCTCTATTTGTGCAGCACTTTCAAATAAATAAATAAATCTTTAAGAAAAAAACCTGATTCATGTTATTATTTATGTGTTTTAGAGGCTTTCCAGATGTTGATTACATGTGCCATGGAAACCCATTAAAATGCAAATCCTATAAGAGGCAACCCTTATAGGTAAAATCCAGTGGATGTGTTGAGAAAAACACACTAGCAATATATTTCAAAAAGCTGTAAAATGTTATAAGTTGCTGTCAAAAGCTAAAAATCTGACAATGACTCATTATGTCATTTAGTACATAATGCTGAGAAAATCAGAAGTATTTGTTAAAACTTCTGCTAAAATGCACTAGATTTATAATTTTTAAATTCATCTTTCCTAGATATAATGCAGTCCTGTACTACTTTAGAGTATCAGAAATTTAAAATGTTGGACTGGTGCTGTGGTGGAGCAGGTTAACACCCTGGACTGAAGTGCCAGCATCCCATATGGGGGCCGGTTCAATACTCAGCTGCTCCACTTCTGATCCTGCTCTCTGCTATGGCCTGGCAAAGTAGTAGAAGATGACCCAAGTCCTTGGGCCCCTGTACCCATCTGGGAGACCTGGAACTAGCTCCTGGCTCCTGGCTTCAGATCAGCACAGCTCTGGCAGTTGCAATCAATTAGGGAGTGAACATCAGATGGAAGACCTCTCTCTTTCTCTCTGGCTCTCCTCTCTGTCTGTAACTCAACTTGTAAATAAATAAATAAATGAATCTTTAAAACAATTAAGAAATTTAACATGTGAAAGGTTTTTAAAAAATGTATTTCTTTATTGTGAGGCAGAGTTACAGATATAGAGAGGAAGAGAAAGAGAGGTCTTCTATCGACTGGTTCACCCCTAAATGGCCAGAATGGCTGGAGCTGGGCCGTTTGGAAGCCAGGTGCCAGAAGCCAGGAGCCAGCAGCTTCCTCCAGGTCTCTCACATGGGTGCAGGGGCCCAAGCACTCAGGGCATATTCCAGAGCTTTCCTAGGCCATTAGCAAAGAGCTGGATTGGAAGTGCAGGAGCAGGGACTCAAACTGGTGCCCATGTGGGATGCTGGTGCTGCAGGTGGATGCTTAATCTACTATGCCACAGAGTGGGCCCAGGGAAAGGTTTTAGGAAGACATCTTTCATGTAGACTAGGCTGCAATATTGCAAGGTAAGGTTTAGCTTTTATTTCCACACATCAGTATTCATCTTTTAGCAACTATAAATACTGAATATCATACATATAGCCATAAATATAGGTAATTGCAGATTTTGTTGTCATTCTTTCTAATTCTTTTTTTAATGTCTCCTAATAGGCCATCTTATGGATTATTATATTGATGTTACCTGTACACAACCATCAGGCATTTCCACTGTTGAATGTGTTTATGTGTACAGGTAGTTTTGTTTGTGTGTACATGAATGCACATTTGATGGAGATAGCAGACAGTAATACTGTGAGAATTCCTAACGCTGATTTTAAACTTTCTGTCCTCTGCAGAGATGGCTGTCATTGAAGTAGACCACAGGGCCCCTTTTGCTGTTGTGAACTGAAATGTAGATTAAATGATAGATGTGTCTGTCACATCGGAGAAATACTTCTGAAAAAATCGAGCCTATTTAAGCACCCTGATCTACATTTTCAACCTCCACAACTCTGAGAAGTAAAATTCCATGATTTACATCATATTTTCTGTGGTATTTTCTTAACAAATTTATATATCCTCATTTCTGCCAGCATTTTCTGCTGTCATCTAGAAGGTCCTTGTGAGTAGCAGAGAAATATAGAAACTAAAAACTGTGATTTTAGATTACCAAGTATCTACTAACACAAAAAAGATATCCCAGAAGCAACCTACTACCATCCTCCAGGACCCAGAAAAAAAAAAAAGGAAAGAGTCAAGATGCAGGGCAGTAGAAAAAAGTGAATAATGAAAGATCACATCAGAAGTAAATAAGGAAGGGTTTGATGCTGTGGTGTAGTGGGTTAAAGCCTTGACCTGCTGTGCATGCATCCCATATGTTGCTGTTAGGAGACCAGGTGCTCCACTTCCAATCCAGCTCCCTACTAATGCACCTGGGAAATTGGTGGAAGATGGACCGTGTTCTTGGGTGCTGGCACCCACATGAGAGACTTGGAAGAAGCATCTGGCTTTTCCAATAAATAAATAAATCTTAAAAAAATAGAAGCAGTGTTAGCACTGTTGGAAAAACAGACACATAGTTCAATGGAAAAGAATAGGCAGCTGAAATTTACCGACTTTTCTACAGGTAACTCCTATTTAACAAAGGAAAGAAAACAAACAGGAGAAAGAAGAATCCCTTTCGCAAATGGTTTAAAGGAAAGTGATTATCCATATGTAGAAACCTGAAAAGATACCCCAACACCTTATACACTATGTAAAAGCAACTCAAGGTGAATTAAAAGTCTAAATATAAAACCAAAAACTAAGTAAACATATGAGAAGCTGTAAAACATTAGCATAGACAACAGTTTTGGGTCAGATTCCAAAAGCACAAGTAACAAAATAAAATATACAAATTTGAGCATATCAAATTAAGATACATCTTCACAACAAAGTAATCAACAGAGTGAAGATACAATGGACAGAATGGCAGGAAACATTGAAAACTCTGACTATGACAAAAGATTGATAGCCAAAACATACTTATATAGAACTGGAAAAACTCCAAACAAGAAGCAAAATGTACAGTTCAGAAATGGAGAATGATCTGAATAGATGTTTCTCAGAAGAAGAAATCTCAATGGTCAAGACATAGATGAACATGCCCAATATCACTAGCCATTAGGGAAATGTAAATCAAAACCAATAGCAGACTCCATCTGTGGGAGAAGACAATGCTTGGGCTTTCATTTGTGCAACAAGTGGGTTTAGAGGACCCTGTTCACCATTAGAGGGCAGAGTCTACATGGAAGTAAGGAAACCTTAATGTTTTCCTAATGGGCTTGTTAACTTCTTGACCAATGCCTATTACTTTTGCCACAAACTTTCCAGTCTCACTACTTTCCTGCTTCTTCCTCTTCGCTGTGGCTTGAAAAAACAGTATACCTTCTATATACGGAGGATACTTTTGTTTTGTTTTATTCCTTCTGTCTCATGATGTTCCTCTAAGAAATCACAACCCTCCAAGTATTCATTAATTTATGCAGTCTGCAGTTTTCATGGGCTACTACATGGCAAAGTACTAGGTTAAAGGAAAGGTATAGGTCAGGAACTGAGCAAAGTTCACAATGATGAAGCCATTGGGGAAATGAACCTGATGGAAGACCTCTCTCTCTCTCTCTCTCTCTCTCTCTCTCTCTCTGCCTCTCCTTCTCTCTCTGTGTAACTTTGATTTTCAAATAAATAAATAAATCTTTAAAAACTAACTAAATATACTAATAACTTGGTGGCAACACCTTTCTATCAGAACATGTGAAGCACTCAAACACAGTTTGTCCCAGAAAGTCAGCCATAGTTTTCAAGGGCATGTCTTCTACTCCATTTGTGGACACCTCTGTGTGGCGTAAGGGCACTTATTTCTTCCCTTCTTCTTTCTTACCACTCTCACAGTTATAACTTCTATCGATGCTTCCACAGACCAGTCTCTATGAAATTGTAGAACTAATATCCTCCCATGTCAAAAATGTCATGGGTTTAAACACAGAACCCAAAATAAGACAAGTAACTGACCTTCTTATTTACACAGTGTGGAAAGTAAGATTCTCAGTGGATCACTGGGTAACTGTAAAGTACTGCGCAGAGAAAAACTGTAACTTATCTGTATTTATGATGCTGTAATTCTCCACTTTATGCATACTCAGATTAAATGAGCTCCCGTTAGTGGGCAGCACTGTTGCATAGTGGGTAAAGCTACTGCCTGCAGTGTCAGCATCCTATATGGGTGCCGGTTATGATCCTGGCTGCTGCACTTCCAATCCAGCTCTCTGCTGTGGCCTGGGAAAACAGTAGAAGATGGCCCAAATCCCTCATCTCCTGCACCCACCTATGAGACCTGGACAAAGCTCCTGGCTTCTGGTTGTGGATCCAAACAGCTCCAGCCATTGATCTCTGTTTCTGCCACTCTGTAACTCTGCCTTTCAAATAAATAAATAATTATTTAAAAAAACAGCTTCATCCCAGAAGAAGTTCCTGGCTACTGGCTTCAGACTGGCACAGCTCCAGCTGTTGCTACCAATTGGGGAGGGAACCATCGGATGGAAGATGTCTCTCTCTTTCTCTCTCTCTCTCTCTCCTCTCTCTGTGTAACTCTTTCAAATGAATAAATAAATCTTTAAAAAAGTAGCTCCAGTTATTGACAACACAGTAGACTTGCATTAATTTTAATTCCCTTCTCACTTTGCAAAGGGATCAGTGGCAGGTCAAAACAGTTGAGAGCCTTGCTAACAGGAGAAGAAATAGCTGAAGACAGAAAATGAAAAGCAGCCAAATACATCATCAAAGAAAGAGAAGTGGACCTCATCCAACACAAACCTTTAAAAGTGGATGCTCACAATTAACGAGTGAAACAGCTGCCCACTGAAATCTTATCTAGGGAGGGAAGATGTCCTAAGTTCTGCTTCTGTAAACTTCAGTCATAAATCTGTCCTAATAAATCTGTCCCCAGCATCTCTTTTACAATCATACTGGACCCACTGACCATTGGAAATGTGGTCCTAAGTCATGTAGGCTGCCATTTAAACCCACCAATGCTGTAACAGCTAAGAAACTTGAATTTGATGCTCAGTTCTCAGGAAATCATTCCAACTGAGCCTAGGGCCATTAATAGAAACTCCTTGGATCCTCCACTGTCTCTGTGCCTGTTTGAAAGAAGAGAGTTTTCCCATCCCAGGTTTCTGGAACAGCTTCAAATTCCACATTGGAAAAATCTGATAACTAATATGAGAGGGATCAACACACAAAGCAGCTATTCATGCTTCACACTGCTCCCCACCAGGAAGATGAGATGCAGGATGAGAGCAGTGGGGCAGATCCTAGTCAGATCCTTCTTCCCACCCCTCTGCTGCCCCAGGCTCCCTGCTGAAGGCCATCCTGCCCCACCCTGCAGAAACCAGCCCAGGAAACATCAAGAGGCCCAGCCCAACTGTATTCTAAGACCACCCACAGTGGGAACCCAGCTTATTTAACTGTGGAGAGCCAGAGTCTTTCCGCCTTCCTTCTCTGCGTGTGCAGGTTTCCAGAACGCTGCCCTCTCTCTCCTGTAACCACTAGATTAAGCACATTAGGGACAGTTTGGGTGAGGTTCTGCAGGAGAGAGTCCAGGCACTGGGAGCCTGAGAAGCAGAGGTGGGAGACAGAACAGCCCAGGTCCCAGCCCTGACCTCGGGGGAAACTGCCAGGATCTCTGGTGCCCTGGCACCCACCCTTCTCCCACACATGTCCCCACCCCATCCTGCACACCAAACCTGCAGCAGAAAGTCCCCGAGCAGGTAAGCTTTCTTCCAGAAACACGGGGAGCAAAGCAGGGAGTGTGGGGAACAGAGTCCCTGGTAACTGGGACCCACAGGTGGACAATGAAGAGGGAAGAAGCAGCAGGAGGCAGGCTCAGGTGAGCACTTGGAAACTGCCTGGGATTGCACGTGCAGAGCAGGTGATGCAGTAAATGAGAGAGAAGGAGCACCACAGCCCCCAGGGCTGACCCTGATCAGGGAATGAACTCCCTCTGGTCCAACTCAGACCCCCAGGGACTGGCAGTTTTACACACATGTGCACAGGCATTCGGGAAGCAGAATATGTTGGAGCTCCTGGGAACTCTGGGAAATGGAGTCCAGTCCGCAGCATCCATAGAGACACCAGCTGGCCCTCCCCAAAGGCTGCAGTCGGGGGTGGGTGCCCACAACCAGAGGGCATTTCCTTTTGTTCAGTCCCTCCTTCCTTTCCTTCCCAACCCAAAATCTCAGGGATCAGTTGCTGTTCTTCCTTTCCTGAATCAAATCTGAAAGAGTGACACTCACTGCTGCTAACTGACCCCAAATCCTGGCTCCCTCATAACCTCTGTCTCTTCCAGAAAAATCTTATTTACTACTTTGGCCCTAGAAATCATAAATGACTATGATAGAATGTAACTTTTAACAGAAGTGAGGAAGGCATGGTTTAATATCCAGTTTTGAGAATACAATTTTCATTTGTGTTTTATTGATGTTTATAGTTCTTTTAAGATTTGTTGATTTATTTGGAAGTCAGAGTTACAGAGAAGGAGAGGCAGAGAGAGAGAGAGAGAGAGAGAGAGAGGTGTTTTCCATCTGCTGGTTCACTCCCCAATTGGCAGCAGCACCACAGCGCTGACCCCTTATAGTTCTTTTCAAATCATTTTACACTTTCTTTTTATTCATCTAGTACAGAGACAGAAGAATGGACACAGAGCTAACATAGCTGAGTATTCAAGGAGACAGGTTAAGGGGTTAAATGCCTCATATCATATCATTTATACCTTAGATTAATTCTGGGGACAGTATTATCTGGAATTTACAAAGTAGAAACTGAATGGAAAGAGCTTAGAAAAATACGGTGTTTTTTAATATCATTAAAAAGTCTAAGATAAAGGCTAATCAAGGGGCCAGCACTGTGAAATAGCAGGTAAAGCTACTGCCAGCATGGACATTCCATATGGGTGGAGGTTGAGCCCGGCTAGTCTGCTTTCAATCCAACTCTCTGCTATGGCCAGGGAAAGTGGTGGAAGATGGCCGAAGTCCTTGGGCAGCTGCACCTGTGTGGGAGACCCAGAAGAAGCTCCTGACTGCTGGCATTGGAGCAGTACAGCTCCAGCCATTGTGACCAACTGCTGAGTGATCCAAAAGATGGAAGATGTCTCTCTCTCTCTCTCTCTCGCCTTCTACTCTGTGTAACTCTGACTTTCAAATAAATAAATAAATCTTTTTTAGAGAGCCAATCAACATATAACACTAGCATAAAAATCTTTCTTTTGTCTTGGGTCTCAGTTTTTATAATCTGATTTCTCAAATGGAAAAATGTGAGAGAGATGAAGTGTACCTACAAAAATAATTTACTATACTTATTTACTGTAATAATTTACTGTAATGATGTACTGTAATTTACTGTAATAATTTACTGTAAAGAACCACATAGGATTATAACTTGTCTAGAAAACAAAGGAGATTCAAAGTTGCTATTATTTAATGGTTATTTTTTCTTATTTTTAATATCAAGATAGTATATAAATATTATGCACTCCTGGGTATTTCTGTGTTGTTTGATATGTTTTATTTTTAAGCAGAAATTCAAAGAGATAACTGGCTAACATGGAGTTCTGTGTTTCTGATTACTTCTCTCAATTAGAGATCATGGGGTTAGAGTTGGTGCTAGATTAAGAATGCTTCAATCTTTATCCACTGGCTTCACACCAGCATTTACTATGTTAAAAAATATTCTTTGGGTAGATTGCTCTTTCTTGCCAGACTGTAAACTTCATGGGGTCTAGAAACATATTTGCTTTGACACTAAAACTCAGCATCTTGACAGTCAGTCTTTTAGTTGAATAAATACATGATATACAAAATAAATATTTCTGCCCCTCAAGAACTGCCTAAGAGAGAAGAAAATAGAAATCAATTTGATGACTCTCAGTATTAGGTGAATATATAATTTGTCGTTCTGACATAAGCTTGGTCATAAAAAGGGAATATGAATAATTACACACAGTTGAAGTGTATGAACACCTAGGGCCAGCGGGTTAAATGTTCACCCTAGCAATGTAAGGCATTCCATGTCAATAGGAGAGGAAGGAGGAAGAGGGGAGGGGGTGTAGGTGGGAAGGTGGTTACGGAGGGAAGAATCACCATGCTCATTACTTAGCAGCAAAGAGAGAATCTGTGATCATTTGTTGCTTAAGAAAGGGTGATAGGCATTATTTAATTATAATGCAGGCATCAGTGTTTTCCTGTCTCTGAAATAGGAAGTCTATAACTCAGAATTCCTTGCTGTTTCATCAAAAACAATTCAAAACAAAAACCTAATTAAGCATAAGAGGAAGTTACGCATTAGAAGTCTATTCTAATCTCTAGGAGGTTCAGGGGTTGGAAAATTCATCCAAAATCTTGCTGCCAAATGTCCCATACATTTTCCATGACCACTACCCATCAGCATAAGCTCTTTTAAAAAAAAGAAAGATTTTATTTATTTGAAAGTCAGAGTTACACAGAGAGAAGAGAGGCAGAGAGAGAGAGAGAGAGAGAGAGAGAGAATCTTCCATCTGCTGGTTTACTCCCCAATTGGATGCAATGGCCAGAGCTGAGCTGATCCAAACCCAGGAGTTAGGAGCTTCTTCCAGGTCTCCCATGTGGGTTCAGGAGTCCAAGGATGTGGGCAATATTCTAATGCTGTCTCAGGCCATAGTAGAGCTGGATCAGAAATGGAGCAGCGGGACTTGAACCAGTGACCATATGGGATGCTGGCACTGCAGGCGGCAGACTTACCTGCTACACCACAGCACCAGCCCCCATAAGCCCTATCTTCTGCAGAACCAGCACCCCAGACACCAGCCACCACATGGCATCCCATGGCACACTCACCCCTGGCAATGTGCTGCAGCTCCTGCTCCTCTCCACTTTCACTGGAAGAATCTGCCACTCCTTTTTTTCATGCAAGTAATTCTGATTCAGATGATGACCCTGACACAATTGGCTGGCAAGTGCCATGGCATGTGTCCATGGCCTAGCTAAATGCAAAGCTGGAACATTTTAAACTTTTCACTGCCATGGTGAGACACGGACTCCATCTAATGAAGTAGGGGATTTTTCAGGGAGTCTAGAGAATCAAATATGACAAAATGACAAATCTTAACCAAAGAGTGCCGTGGTACAGATGAAGAGAACCCAAAATGTATTTTTCTATCTTTTCTTTTCTGAGTTAAGTGCCTAAAAACAAAGCCAATGAGGGTTAAACAGACCCATTCTGAAAATTCCTTAACATCTTCATTTTCATCCAAATTAATATATTGCTTGAAGAAAATAAATTTTACATAAATGAAAATGCAGTACCACAGACAAGTGTACAGAACATAGGCCCTCAGTTAGCTTCAAACCATCTGGGTCCATTAATGTGTTCTTCCAGAATCAAAGCTGCAGTACAATAGAACCACAGCCTCTGACATTCCTCCTCCACCCCAATGGATCTTGGGTTTTCCTCCCACCTCCCCTCTCCTGTGAATACATCAGTAGCAGAACAAATGGAATCCAAAGATACGATGATGTTATTTAACATGGAATAAACATAGTGTTTTAGTCAGTATAATCCTCAATACTACACTAATAATTCCGAGTTCACTGATTATGAAAGTAAGTATAAGAAATCTCTTCCTAAGTAATCATAACATCGAGAGCTGAATGTAGACTTTCAAAGTGAAAGAGAGAATTGTGTAGAGATGTGTATCTCTATAATAGAGATTTACCGCTGTAATTTATAGACAGTACACCATGTTTGTATTTTTTTTTGTAGTCCTGCATATTTTATTACATGCAGCTTGTCACTTTGGAAATTTTATGATTAGACACTAATATACAACAAATTTTGTATCCTTACAGATAATATAGAGCACCCTAGGCCCTCCCAAGGGCAGAAAACAGACCAAGAGCTCATAGACTGGCTGCAACTGCAAGAAGCAGATGAAGATATCGTCAGAAAGATACATATTCCTGCAGTGTGGCTGCTGAGCAGTTCTGCCCTTATGGATCTCATCTCTGTTTCAGATCGTTAAAGAAAGTTACATGCTTTCTGACATTTCTAAAGATTTCACTAATGAGAATCTAAGATATCTTCACTATGCTAAGAGCCTCAGAACAGCCCAAAGACTTGGGCCATCTTCTACTGCTTTCCCAGGCCATAGCAGAGAGCTGGATCAGAAGAGTAGCAGCCGGGACTAGAACCGGAGCCCATATGGGATGCTGGCATTCAGGCCAGTGCTTTAACCTACTGTGCCACAGCACTGGCCACAACATAGTATTTCTAATAGAAGAGATGGTTAAGTCATTAACTCCTCTAAAATACAAGTTAAGTATTAGTTTTGAAACTCTGATTCATTCATGAGAAAAACAAAAGGTTAAATTTCTCTCTTTGCTTCTGGGTATGTAAATTTTCTTCTAAGAAATTAATCATGACTTTTACATCTCAGACCCTATTATGAGTAAGTAGAGAATATTGTGGGGTCATACGCTCATTCTATCAAAAGAACATTTCTCCAATTAAAGAAAACATTATGGGAATCCCATATGGGAACTGGTTTGAGTCCTTGCTCCTTGCTGCTCCACTTCTGATCCAGCTACTTGCTATGGCCTGGGAAAGCAGTAGAAAATGGCCCAAGTGCTTGGGCCCATGCACATGCATGGGAGGCCAGAGCTATGGCCCAGCAGATTAACACCCTGGCCTGAAGCACTGTCATCCCATAAGGGCACTGGTTCAAGACCGGGCTGCTCAACTTCTGATCAAGCTTTTAGCTTATGGCCTGGGAAAGCAGTAGGAGAAGGCCCAAGTCCTTGGGCCCAAGCCTAAGTGGGAGACATGGAAGAAGTTCCTCGTTCCTGGCTTCAGATCAGTACAGCTCCAGCCATTACAACCAGTTGGGGAGTAAACCATCAGATGGAAGACTTCCCTCCCTCTCTCTCTCTTTCTCTCTCTCTCTCTCTCTCTCTCTCTGTGTGTGTAACTCTTTCAAATAAATAAACAAATCTTTAAAAAAAAAGCCAGGAGTCAGGGAAATTTCATCCAGGTCCCTTGCTTGGGTGCAGGACCCAAGGATTTACCATATTCTGCTGCTTTCCCAGGTATGTTAGCAGGGAGCTGGATCAGAAGTAGAACATGCAATTGGTGCCCATAGAGGATGCTAGTGCTGCAGTTGTTGGTATAACCCATTTTGCCACAGTGCTGGCCCCATAACAATTTATAATTCCTAGTAATTAACAGGGAAGAAAGAAGTATGGCAGGATACCTTTTTTTTAGAAAAATTATTTTATTTATTTGAAAAAGTTATATAGATAGGGAGAGAGAGAGAGAGAGAGAGAGAGAGAATCTTCTGTCTGCTGGTTCACTGCCCAAATGGCTACAATGGACAGAGCTGAGCTGAACTGAAGCCAGGAGCAAGGAGTTTCTTCTGGGTCTCCCACATGTGCAAAAGGTCTCAAGGACTTGGGCCATCCTCTACTGCTTTCCCAGGTGCATTAGCAGAAGGCTGGACTGGAGGTGGAGCAGCCGGAACTCTACCAGCACTCATATGGGATGCCTGTATTTCAGGCCAGGGCTTTAACCTGATGTGCCACAGTGCTGGCTCCAACAGGTGACCTTTTACTCTCAATAATCTCCTCTTGGTATTGGCAGCAGTTTGTAATTTTTTGTTTATTTGCCTTCTTCTTAATCTATATTTTTAAAAAATTACAAAATGTTCCAGCACCCTGAGAACCTCCATCACAAGGGCATACCATCAGATGTTTGTCCAGAAAAGGGTGGTGTAGATGCAAGGTGGAAAATGCAAGGTGAGTTGATTCATCTTTCTCAGGCTGTGGTTTCCATGGGCAACTTTTACAACCAACTGCCTTATTTGTTCCTCTTCCACAGAGTGGAACACATGTTAAGTCATCCTATTTAGCCAAAAGCCAGTGGCAGCACTTCAATATGTCATCAATCCACGGACAGCATTGTGGTACAAAGAGGTAAGTTGCCAACTGCAACAGCAGCATGCCTTATGGCACTGCTTTGAGACTCACCACCTTCACTTCTCATTCAGCTCTTTGCTTGGGAAAGCAACAAAGATTGCCCAAGAGTTTGGGTTCCTGCACCCCCATGGGGGACTGGGACAGAGTTCCAGGGTCCTGGCTTCAGCCTGGCTCAGCCCCAGCTATTGTGGCCATCTGGAAGTGAGCCAGCAGATGGAAGATAGAGATCTCTCTCTCTATTACTTTTACCTAAGCATACATTACATACATAAATGAAGATGCATCAATATAGCAACTTGTTGAGGAAAAGTCTTCTGATTATTGCAGGTTTTGTTTCAATGCAGAAAAATCTTCAGACACAAAAATTATAAACTGATTTATATTTATATTTCTCAACCACATACTTTTCAGAAAAAATTGTCTGCCATTCAGCATCAGGTATCAGTTTGAAAGCATTCATTAAAAAAATCAAGTAATTTTACTAAGCACAAAAACCTCTAGTATAGACTGCATATAAACCAGTGGCTTCCATGGGTATACACAGATTGATTTTTGTTAATTTACGGGGATCACTGCACTTCCCTGGCATGGAGCTGTCTGAAGAGTTTAAACACTGATTGGTGTGGCATTATTTCTGATATTTGCTTATTATCCAGAGTGCATTTATTAAATATCTATCTTGAACTCCACACTCTATAAATCTATTTCAAATATGTAGATATTTAATGGTACTTACACATTTACAAACTGAGCTAATCCTCCTAACTTCTCTCTGGAATAGCTATGCCTTTGACATTGCCTTTTTTCACACATATGGAAATGCATAATATGCTTCTGTATGGTACTTCAGAATTTATAAAAGGCTTTTCAGGTAAGATTTACATAACATCATGTGAAAGTGGCCAAAGGACACAGTCTTCTCATTACAGAGGGGAGAGGTATGAAGTCACTCTCTGAACAGTTACTCAGATTCTATCAGTCAGGTTCAGAATCTTATTAGGTATCAGATACACATCTAGATTTTTTTCCCTACTGTCTCTTTGTCAGAATTCCCAGCCTATGAGTGAACTTCATCTGAATGAATGCTAATATTCAAGGTTCTAAGTGAAAAAATTACTGAGGTTTGTATTGGTGAGGAAAGCATGTGTCTAAATGTTACTTGTATTTAATAATAAGTATTGAATCATATGAAACTGAATATAAGATTATGCAAATTTTTAAGATGAAGAGCATATATTTAAAACCACATTCTTACATTTTGCAAACGTGTTGAAACAGCTTACTGGAGCATGTGTTTGGCATAGTGGTAAAGCCTTCCACATCCCAGTCAGAATGCTCAGGGCTCAAGCCCTAGCCCTGCTTCTGCTTCTGGCTTCCTGCTAACAGAACCCTGGGAGGCAGCAGCTGATGGCTCAAGTACTTGAGTCCCTGCCACCTGTGTGGGAGACCCACACTGAGTTCCTCGCTTCAGCCTGAACCAGCTCTGGTTGGTGCAGACATTTGAGGAATGAGCAGGAAATGGAAGGGCTCTCTCTGCCTTGCAAATAAACAAAAATAACTATACAGACCTTTTCTTAAGGTGTCTTGTTCACATCTAAATGATTTCCCTTTTCACAGTAAAATGCCTAACTGTCCTCTTTAGTAACAATGCATGTTTTGCTCTCCATGTCCACTCCTGAGCTCCAAGTACTGGCAGCTCACCCTAGCATGCTGACTGGTTCCAATGTTCAAGTACTCATCTCCCATTCTCTTTTGGTGGGTCTACCAGAAAGAAAGGAGAGTATCTACAGTAATTAATATCTTACTGTGGCTCTTGCTGTCCATCTGCAGGCCTGAAGGATGACCACCTGAATACACACTGTGATGTTCTGGACGTAGTTTTCAAACTTCAGTCACTTTGCAGCTGAGGGACTCTGTCCTCGTCAATCACTTGAAAGCCTGCAGGAGTAGGGAGAAGCTGTGTTTGAAGAATTCACAAATACAGTGCATTGAAGCCAACCACTACCACCCCCACCACACCCCTACTTCAGGGTTCTGGAAAATCCCAAACCAGGAGTTTGGGACCAGCAGTGGTTCAGGAGGTGACCTCAACTCCTTACTCTGAACAGCTCCAAAGAGCCTGGTGCACCCAGCGGGAGCTCAGCACCTCGACCTCCCACCCTCCTGCCCTTGCCACCAGGATGCCCGGCTCCCAGAGCCTCCAGGAGGCCTGCAGCAGACCCGCAGGTCCAGGTGCGCTGGGATGTGCGTCCAGAACTAACCCAAAATACAGGCCCAGCTTAAGTGTCACCTCCCCAGAAAGTCACTGTCACCTACTCCCTCCCGGAAGGCTGCAGGCCAGCACCCGGCACCGGGTGTCATGGCATTTGGGGTTCACCTGCTCTCCCTCAAAGGAAGATGCCCCCGTGGGAACCCCGCTCCACCTGCGGCAGGGCTGGGGGTGGAAGGGCCGAGCCAGCCTCCACCCTAGGACTGCAGCCTGGGAAAGTCCAGGGCCCCAGTGCCCTTGCCAGGCATAGGGTCTCTCTAAGTGTACTCTGAGCCAGGGCCTCAGCCATCAGCAGCTCTCTTGCTTCCAGAATCTGCTGCAGGGCAGTTCAGGCTCAGTCCAGCAGGGGGCCTCAGGACAATCGTTGCTGCCCTGAGGCAGGACCAGTGCTGCAAGACCCGCCCCATGCTAGGCTGGCTATAGAGGCGGTGGACATTGGTGGGCAGCTGGTAGTTGCAGTGTGTGCGCATGACATGGGTGGTGTTAGGTTCTTGGCTGTCCCGTTTCGTGCCTTGGGGCTAAAATGCCGGTGGTGGCCCCTGAGTCAGGAGGGGCAGGAGAAGAAGAGACAGACCTGGTGAGTGTGACTGCCCACCTCTCCTGCCAGCCCTGCTGGCTGAGGCTTGCAGCACGTGCTGCACTTGGGGAAGCAATGAAGGCCAAGTCTCAGCAGGAAAACCAAGTGCGCGGTGCTGATTTACTCACTGACACAGCATCTGTGTGGTCTGCATGGGCAGACAGGGGGAAGGGTTTGGTAGAAGGGTGCTGGAAGTGCACTGGGCCTTTGTGCTGCTGCCTGCTGTAGGCATCCAGGGCAGCAGAGTCCTGCGGGGTCCCTAGAGATCCTGGCCATGCTGTGCCTTCCATCATCCACCCTCCTGCACTGATGCTGGGGGAAGTGCTTCTGTGGTTGATATCTCATTGGAATCCATGGTCATTTTCTCATGATGGGCTGATCTCACACAGTGACAATCATGGAACAAATCACTGTTCTGTGGCATCTGCCTCCCAGGAGCATTGCAGGTGGACAGGGGGAAACGGGTGACTGGTGGCACCTCCTGTGCATGGTCTCTGTCCCATCCTGGACCAAAGGTGGAAAGGGAAGGAGAGGAGCTGGCTCAAAGCAGTCCCGCTGCGGGTTCCATTAGGTGCAAAATGTCTCCCGATTGCGGTTAACCTTGCAGAGAAACTGTCTCCTTTTGTGGGCAAGTGACAGCATCTGCTTTATTAGCTGTGCAGTGTATTGATAATTAAAATTTGGGCATCCCTATCTATAGTCCTCACAGCATAGTTACATTCTGAGGAAGTGATGAAACTGCTCAGTACTTCGGGGCTGAGTGTAATATTAGGTGGGCAAGCCTGTTGTTGGCTTTTGGTTTATAGCTATTGGGCGACTTTATTTGGTAAAAATGCATTCAGGCTCAGTAGTGTATTCAAGGATGACCACTTAGTGAATTGTCTTTTTTTTTTTTTTTTGTAAGAATAAGAGTATTGAAGACTGGGTTGAGCTACCTATGGCAAAACTCCACCATTCCTGGGAAGGCCACAATTGGCAAGAAAAGCAGGTAGCAAGCTTTCACCAAGTAAGTTGAGATTCCTGTGTTTGCAATCTGAAGAGCTCACTGCTGAGCTGGGAGGGGAACTGCTCTGAGCACAACTCATTAGAGAACTGTTCTTGCAGACCTTCCCCGAAGGAAGCACTGTTGTGGTCAGAAGCATTCCAGGAGCTGCTGGCCAGCAATTGTGAATTAGGCTTGAATTGAATCCACTGCAAGTATCACAAGAGTGCAGAAAGGCTGTGTCCTCAAATCAGCAGCTCACCAAGGAGAATTTGACTTAACCTAGAAGGTCTGTTTATCTCCGCTTATTTCTCAACATATTCACACCAGGTGGGGAAGATAAATCACCCTTCAGCTCTGCAATGGCAGTGCTCTTGGTTGAGGCTGAGGATGCTTTTCATTGCATGCAGTGTTTGCAAGAGACTTAGTTCCCTGAGGATTTATGCCTCTCCTGTAAATACATTTTTGGCATTAAAACAAACTGAAGTATTTCTGTTTTAGTAGTATGGAACCAACTTAAGTATATTGCCTACTGGCATCTTTGTCTTTAAAGAGCTAAATCCACAGGATTACAGGATTGAGTAAAAACAAGAGAATAGCTAATCCTAGTACTAGAAAAGCACAAGGGAATGTTTGATCATTAGCTTCCTTATATTCCTCATGTTTCTTTTTATTTTTCTGCCTGCTCTTCCCTACCTACAGATGGTCTGGCTGTATTGGAAGCTTTTTTAAAAACTGAATTCTGTGAAGAAAATATAGGCTACTGGCTAGCTTGTGAAAACTTCCAAAAAAATCCACCCACCCCAGAAGCTATCCTTATATGCAAGAAAAATATATACACTCTGCTTAGAAAAAGGCCCAAAAGAGGTTAGACACAATTCCTCATTTCAGCATAAAGTGTACACTCTTGACATCAAGAAGCAACAAAAGAAGTAAAGACATAAGACTAAAGCAAGGGCCAGGGAATCTGAAAAGCTTCCTCTCCTGATGCCCTGACTTTCAAATAAGTCTCCCCAGACCTGGCAGGTGGAGCTCATCACACATTACAGCTTCTGATTTCCACTTTCAAAGAGCAGAGCCCCCTTCTCTAACAAAGGATAATGAGTGATCTTTGTTTCAGATGAACACGCTTTCAAACCAAAACTCTTATTATCCAAAATATAAGAGAAGCTATGACTCCCAGCTTTACAACTGCCTCGAAAAGGGTGTATTGCTTGATGGAGAATAACTTTCTGAAGTTGTATTTATTGGCAAGGCAGAGTTACAGAGAGAAAAAGAGAGGGAAAGACAGCGGTCCATCTGCTGGCTCACTCCCTAAATGGCCACAATGGCCAGGGCTGGGCCAGGCTGAAGCCAGCAGCTTCCTCCAGGTCTCCCATGTGGGGGCAGAGGACCAAGCGCTTGGGACATTCTCTGCTGCTTTACCCAGCAAGGAGTTGTGGAAGAAGTAGAGCAGCTGGGAGTCAAACCGGCATCCATGTGGGTTGTTAGTGCTGCAGGCAGCAGTGTAACTTGCTATGCCACAACACCAGCCCCCAGAAAGAACTCTTATCCCTGGTCTTTCTTTTGAGTCAGAATGCTCCCAGGACTTGTGTTGAAAACCACAGATCACCACAGAACCCCATGAGAAGAAAAAGGAGTCCCAGAGTAGAGGACATGTTCTGTTTCCTACGGCAGAAGTTTTTGACTGCCAGAGACGAACATTCAATTCAGCCTGGGTGTTTGGGAAATATACCTCGCAACTGGGGATTCCAGTTCAGGTAGTAAATCAGGAAGCTGCTGACTGTCCAGGAGATGCCTGTATCAGAACAGCTTCCACCACCGTGAAGACACAGGCAGGAAATACGTGGTCTGAGTGGGGTGGGTCTCACTGGAAAAGCAGGACTCTGAGATGGAAGATAATGCAATGGAATGCTGTTGTTCCAGACTCACTTAAAATCAATAGGTCTGGGATTCTGTAGCCTTAGCTACCTAGCTCTACATCTTTCCTTAAATCCATCCATATTACCACATGGTTTTAATTCTAGGTTTTAAGTCCAAACTAATGTAACATGTTTATTATGTAGAATCATCCATTCTATTGTTGTGTATTGCTGAAGCTGAAGTGATGTTTGAATTGTTAAATGGTATATAAAATAGTGAGTGCTCATGTGTAGAAAACCACAGTGGCTGTTCCAAGTGCCAAACACTCTTGAAGGCAGTTAAGCTTTGAAGTGGTCTTTGAATATTTGAATACATTTATTTTGATAACTAATGTCATTGAATACTCAGAGTCCAGGTGTGAGTTGATTTGATTTTTGTAACTGGAAATATGACCAACATAAGATCTTTGTAGTAGAGAAGAAGCATGCATTACTGAATCTGTGCAGGGAGAACTGACAGCCCCCAGAGCTGAGATGAGGGTGGCAAGGAAGATGCTCTTTTCTAAACCTAAGTCACAGCACATCTTTAGAACGACCCAGGGTTAAAATTACTAACAGAATCTTTAATTAAACATTAAGGTATTTGATGAGAATAGAACATTGACCTAAATCCCTTCTTGAGGATTAAGAACCAGCTAAATAGGAGGCTGCGGTGGTGACCTCGAAGGGGTTGGAGCCTGGGGTCAGGGGTCGTGGGTCCCAATGGCTGGTCCAGAATCATCACGGGCTACCTGGGTCGTGGGCCAGCACCATGGCTCGGGGCTCCAGAGGTCGGGGGAAGCCTGCTGGGCCCCTTCTTGCTTCCTTCTTTGGGCAGAAGTCAGGCATCACAAAGTGACCTAAAGTGACCAGTTTGGTGCCGAAATCCCTGAGGCACCACTGGAGCCCGGGGCCAGGCCTGCAGGCAGGGCAGAAGCAGAGGGGAGACACCGGGACCTGGGGGCCAAGGCTTCAGGTGTTTCTGTTGGCCCCCAGGCACCCACGGGGCCTCAGCCTCTCTCACAACAGAAATGTGCATGCACCTCAGACCATTTTTACCCTTAATTCCACTTTAAAGAAAGGTTCATCGAGGACGGACTCATGGCATGGGGGTGCAACCACAGCCTGCATGGCCCACATCATGGGCACCAGTTCCATTCCCTGATGCCCTACTTCCTCTCCAACTCCAGCCAACGAGTGCAGTGGTGATGGACAGGTGCTTGGACCCCACACCACATGGAGATGGGAGGGGGCTCATGGGCCTTCAGCCTCACCCAAACATTGGGGAATCAAACCAGCAGATCGAAGACCCCTGTCTCTATGCCTTTCAAATAAATCTCTTAAAATAAATAAAAAAGAAATGCAAATAAAAAGAACCAGCTAAATAGACATGAACTGTATGGAGACAAACACCAATATTACATTACTCAACTCTCCACTGCTCCAATGAACAAAGAAGACAAATAAGAGGGATATAGGCCTCCCCTTTTTTGTTATCCTTCCCTTGGTTCCAACTAGCATGGGCTTCCAGAAAATGCGCAAGGAATCCATTCTCTTCTATGCTCAATACATGATCTCAGAATTTCCCTTATTCATTTGCCTAACAGATTTTGATTATGTCACTCTAGGTAAAGGGAAGGCAAGAAAACTGCCCTTTTCCCCCATTTTTAAAATCTATTATTTATTTGAAAGGCAGAGTTATAGAGAAGGGGTAGAGACAGATCTTCCATCTGCTGGTTCACTTCCCAAATTGGCCTCAGCTGAGCCAATCTAAAGTCAGGCGCTTCTGCCAGGCCTCCCACATGAATGCAGTGGTTCAAGCACTTGGGCCACCTTCTGATGCTTTCCCAGGCACATTAGCAGGGAGCTAGATTGGAAGTGGAGCAGCTGGGACTTGAATCAGCACCCATATGGGATGCTGGCACAGCAGGCCATGGCTTTACCCACTGTGTTGGTACCGTGTGTTTGTGTGTGTGTATGTGTGTGTGTGTATGTATGCATGTATTTTTATTTCAAAGACTCATTTATTTATTTGAAAGGCAAGGTTAGAGAGGGAGAGACATAAGAAGAGAGATCTTTCAACCTCTGGTTCACTCCCCAAATGTCCACAACAGCAGAGGCTGGGCCAAGCCAAAGCCTGGAGGCTGAAAAGCAGATAATCTTTAGTTATTAATTTAAAATGAATAGGCTGTAGCTGGTACTGTGGCATATAAGGTAAAGCCACCACCTGCAGTGCTGGCATTCCCTATGGGCACTGGTTCATGTCCCAGCTGCTCTGCTTCTAATCTAGCTCCCTGCTAATGTGCCTGGGAAAGCAGCAGGAGATGGCCCAAATACTTGGGTGCCTGAATCCATGTGAGAGAGCTGGAAGAATCACCAGGCTTTGGATTAGCCCAGCTCCAGCTGCTTGCAGCCACATGGGGATTAAAACAGCAGACAGATCATCTCTATTTATGTGTCACTCTTTATAATGCTGTCTTTCAAATAAATAAATAAATAAACCTTTAAAAAAGGTTTATTAATGTATGCTATAATCCAATCCAGGAACAGTAAGAGAAGCATTAAATATTGCTACCTATATTTTTATTTTTTAATTTTTTTAAACTTTTATTTAGTGAATATAATTTTCCAAAGTACAGTGTATGGATTACAAAGGCTTCCCCCCATAACTCCCCTCCCACCTGCACCCCGCCCATCTCCCACTCCCTCTCCCATTCCATTTACATCAAGATTCTTTTTCAATCATCTTTATACAAAGAAGATCGATTTAGTTTATATTAAGTTTTCATCAGTTTGCAGCACACAGAACATAAAGTGTAAAATACTGTTTGAGTACTAGTTATAGCATTACTTCACATTGGACAACACATTAAGGACAGAGATCCCACATAAGGAGTAAGCACACAGTGATTCCTGTTGTTGACTTAACAATCTGACACTCTTATTTATGGCATCAGAAATCTCCCTGGGCTCTAGTCATGAGTTGCCAAGGCTATGGAAGCCTCTTGAGTTCACTGACTTCGATCTTATTTAGACAAGGTCATAGTCAAAGTGGAAGTTCTCTCCTCCCTTCAGAGAAAGGTACCTCCTTCTTTGATGGCCCGTTCTTTCTACTGGGATCTCACTCACAGAGATCTTTTATTTAGGTCCTTTTCTTTTCTTTTTTTCTTTTTTTGCCAGAGTTTCTTTCCATACCTAAAATACTCTCATAGGCTCTTCAGCTAGATCTGAGTGCCTTAAGGGCTGATTCTGAGGCCAGAGTGCTGTTTAGGACATCTGCCATTCTACAAGACTGCTGTGTATCGCACTTCCCATGCTACCTATATTTTATATAGTCTGAGTATTGTATAAACTAAAATATACAACACTAGGAGTATGCTATCAGTAATTACACTGCCAATCTCAGTGATTATAAATAAGAATTTTAGCAACTATACTGATTCTGAACAGTGATTCAATGATTCTGTTTTTAAATTTAAAAATGCCCATGAACTTGAATGTTTCTGTGTAGCTCCTCATAGAACTACAAGCTTTAGAATTTCTATGCTGTTTAGCATTTCATCTTCAGTGCGAACTTGATTATTACACTGCCAGTTTATAAAACACTTCACAGTCATGTGAGCCTAACCATAAGATAGGACTGTGTAGAATAAATCCTTTAACTATAAAGACAATCTTATCTCACAAGGGAGGAAGATCCAGAGGGGTCAAATGACTTGCTAATGTCACTTAGCTCTGTCAGCACAGAAACAAGGAAAGCTCTCAGCTTCCTGCCACCTCCCCTTACACCACCTGCCTCAACTAGATGAACCTGTAATTTTAAGGACACTCAGGCACCATGAGTTTAAATGAATTTTTCAAGGTTACATGACAAGTACCAAAGCCAGAAGCAAAAATTATTGCTTCCATCTTTCTCTTCCTTGTCCACAATGGAAGTCCGATGTACAGTTATGCATTATTCTAATATCACAACCAAGAAGCATTATTTTTCCCCAATTTAACAATGAAACTTTTTTTCCATTGAGGAAGTTATTTTAATGGATGATACAAACATACTTTTTTGTTTTTTAATTGGAGATGCAAAGAAATGAACAAGTAGACAGAGAAGTAGTATTCACCCTCTAGTTCACTGCTGAAATGTCCCCAGTGGCCAGGGCTGTCCCAGGAGTAGGGAACCCAATCATCTGAGCCATTTCTTGCTAGCTCCCAGGGTCTACATTATCAGGAATTTGGAGGCAGGTACTGGAACCAGGAATCAAACCAAGAAACTCCAATATGAGACATAGGCATTTGAACCACAAGGCTACACCCTGGCTTCCAGACTTGTTTTTTCACCAGTCCTCTGAAAAGGAAAGTTAATTACAACCTGAAATCCAAGACTCTGGAGTCCTCAGGTGTGTGCTTCTATGCAAGTTGATGCATTAGAGTTACATATGTTGCCCAAGAGTCTGCAGTTTAGAGAGAACAGAAGAGTGAAACATGTGTCAGAGGATGTCAGCATTGGAGAGGTGGCTGTGCTCTAGTCAGAGGCTGAGGAGGACAAGTCCACAGGGAGCAGCAGCTTGATTTAGTCACAAGGAAACCGGCTGTTTCTGGATTCATCCACCCCTCCCAGCTGACTGGCTGTGGAATTCTGATTGAATTCACCTGAAAATCCCACTCCCACTCGATTTGGAGGGAATTAATATCTGTCCCCTAAGTAAAAGGGTTCCATTTCTTTTTCCAAACCACAAAAAATCATGTTGGTTGCGTTGCCTGTAAATTTCTAAGCATGAAACACCAATTTTTTTTTTTTTTAATTTCATAATAGCTACTCTGTCTGAACTCTTGTTTGTATTGCATCAGAATACAAAATCTTGGGAGGAAGAAGGCAAAACCAACTCAGACCCAGAAAACATTTAGAAAATTTCTGCTTAAGTACCAAAATTAGCAGAGGCACACAAAACAGTGACAGAAAGCCAGAATTGGAGCAAGCCAACAGCTATGCCCTGATTCAAAAAGACGGTTCCTGCTGTACCCTGAACTCCTTATTCCAGCCTCCAAACCAAAGCTAACATCAGAAAATTCATTACAAACCATGATAAATAAGAAAACTGTGAAAAAAGCCAAAGAAATGCAAGAGTCCTTAGTGATATTGGGCTTGATTTAGTCACAAGGAAACCGGCTGTTTCTGGATACATCCACCCCTCCCAGCTGACTTGCTGTGGAATTCTGATTGAATTAACCTGAAAATCACAGTCAAACTCGATTTGGAGGAAATTAATATCTGTCCCCACAGCAAATTGGTTCCATTTCATTTTCCAAAACACAAAAATTCATCTTAGTTATCCTGCCTGTAGATTTCTAAGCCTGAAAAGCCAATTTATTATGTTTTTTATTTCATAATGGATCCTCTGTCTAACTTCTTGTTTGTACTGCATCAGAATACAAAATTTGGGATGGAAGAAGGCAAAAGAAACTCAGACCAAGAAAACATTTAGAAAATTGCTGCTCAAAACCAAAAATTGGCTGAGGCACCCAAAACAATGACAGCAAGCCAGAATTGGAGCAAGCCAACATCTGTGCCCTGATTGAAAAAGACCATTCCTCCCGTGCCCTGGACTCCATATTCCAGTCTGAAAACTAAAGCTCACATCAGAAAATTCATTACAAATCATGATAAATAAGACAAATGTGAAAAAAGCCAAAGAAATGCAAGAGTCCTTTGTGATATTAGGCTTGATTTAGTCCCATGTAAACTGGCTGTTTCTGGATTCATCCACCCCTCCCAGCTGAATGGCTGTGGAATTCTGATTGAATTCACCTGAAAATCGCACTCACACCTGATTGGGTGGGAATTAATATCTGGTGCTGGTTCTGCGGGCTGGGGCTTTAACCCACTGTGCGATAGCACTGGCCCCTGTAAGTGGTTTTCTTAATTATTCCCAGCTTTCTGTCTGTTTTGTTTTTAGATTTATAATAATTTCTTAATGAAAATGGATGTAGGAAGGTAAATTTTATTCTCAGGGAATATATAGAAGCAAGATGTATGATGAATTTGTCATGACTATCAATCATTGCATTTATCCAAGAAAAGGCAATGTCATCTCTCATTTTCTGTTGCCATAGCAAAATATATATTTGTTATATGATTTCAATTGAAGTCAAGGATAATATTCTAAATTTTGGGGTCATAATGTCCAACACATTCTTTAGTGTTATACAGATGATGTAGTGGGCAGTGTTTTAGTTCCACCCTGGAAATAAACACTTAGCATTCTGCAAGAGAATTACTTACCTAGGGCTAAACCACAAATCAGTGACATTTATTATTTTTTTTGACAGGCAGAGTGGACAGTGAGAGAGAGAGAGACAGAGAGAAAGGTCTTCCTTTGCCGTTGGTTCACCCTCCAATGGCCACCATGGCCGGTGCACAGCAGCCGGCCCACTGTGCTGATCTGATGGCAGGAACCAGGTACTTATCCTGGTCTCCCATGGGATGCAGGGCCCAAGGACTTGGGCCATCCTCCACTGCACTCCCTGGTCACAGCAGAGAGCTGGCCTGGAAGAGGGGCAACTGGGACAGAATCTGGCACCCCGACTGGGACTAGAATGAAGTGTGCCAGCGCCACAAGGTGGAGGATTAGCCTAGTGAGCCGCGGCGCTGGCTGCATTTATTTTTTTTAATTGTTAGAGTAATGCAGTCCTTAATAGTTTGAGGAGATGAACTTGATTCCCAGCTAGAGTAAGAACACTGTGGGGAAAATAATCTACTGCATGTTCTTTCACGTTTTAAGATTGTATTTAACAATTTATTTATTTATTTAAAAGAGTTACACAGAGAGAGGAGAGGCAGAGAGAAAGAGACAGAGGAGAGATCTTTCATTCAACATTTCACTCTCCAATTGGCTGCACTGGCCGGGCTGCACCCATCTAAAGCCAGGAGCCAGGAGAATTTTCTGGGTATCCCACACGGCTTCAAAGGCCCAAATCCTTGGGCCTTCTTCTACTGCTTTCCCAGGTCATAGCAGAGAGCTGGATCAAAATTAGAGCAGCTGGGTCTTGAAACGGTGCCCATATGGGATGCTGGTGCTTTAGGCCAGGGCATTAACCCACTGTGCCACAGTGCCAGCCCCAAGGTTTATTTATTAACTTATTTGAAAGGCAGAGTAATAGAGATAGGGAGAGATGGGTAGTGAGAAAGAGATATCTTCCATCTGCTGGTTCATTCAACAAATGGCCACAATGGTTGGCCAGGCCAAAGCCAGGAGTCTGGAACTCTATCTGGGTCTCCCATATTTGTGGAATTGGCCCAAATACTCAGGCCATCTTTCACTGCTCTTTCAGCCACTTTAGCAGGGAACTCAATTGGAAGTGGAGCACCAAGGACTCAAATTGTCTGTCCACATGGGATGCCTGAATTGCAGGTGGAGATCTACCTGCTGTACCACAATGCTGGTGCCTACTGCAGGTTCTCAAAGCTCTCTGTATTTCCCTCAGTCACAAATGCAGATTATAGTACAGAATTTCTCAGGTTCTGTTCTTGGGTAAATAACTCCATAGCTTTTACTTTAATTTGTTATCATGTTATTTCAGTTCTTTAAATGTTTATGAGTAGAATAATTATAGAAAAAGCAAAAGCTACTTTCTATTCTTTCTTGAATCTCCTCCCTTACTTAAAATATTTATGAGCCTGATAGAGAAAGAAATTGATGGAGTGAGAGAAAGCTAGAAAGCTCCCATGCACTTCTTCACTGCCTAAATAAAAATATCAAACAGAGGTGGGGCACAACTGAAGCCAAGAGTCAGGAATGGAATCTAGGCCTCCCTCTTGGTTGGCATCACCATTGATTCCCCTGGTCTGCATTAGCTGGGAGCTGGAAACTGGAGCTGGCACTGAAATCCAACTTTGGAAATTTGATGCAGAGAGAGAGTATCTGAGCTGGCATCATAAACACTAAGTTAAATGCCTACTGTCTCTTTTAAAAATTTTTTTCTCTGCCATAATTGCATTGACTGTGTATAGTGTTTTTCTGGAAATTCTTCATTGTTCAATCCCTTCATAACTTCCCTGATGGTTTCTTGTCTTTTTTCCTGAATACTTCTACATTCTTCTGAACACTGCTCATTCCAGAGTGACTCTTGTCCCCCTTTCAGCCTACTGTGCAATTGCCCTTGACATAGTCTGGCCTTTGTGAACAGAAATTCCTGTTTCCCTCCAGCTTGGGCAATTTTCACAGCCTTTATACCATAGGTTTGATCCCCTGTGGAATGCTTCTGTGTGGCTGCCCAAATGCTCATAAATCTGAAATGAAATGGCATTCTTGCTTCTTCATCCATACCCATGTAGAAGATATACAACTGCCATTGTTTGTTAGGTGACAGAGTTGACATGTTGACCAGGAGTGTTCTGTCACAGGGGATGATAGCATTTGAAGACCTGGCTGTGTACTTTACCTGGGAGGAATGGCAGAACATGAACCAAGCTCAGAAAATCCTGTACAGGGATGTGATGCTGGAGACCTACAGCAGCCTGTTCTCCCTGGGTGAGTGACACTCATCACATGCCCAATGGTAACATTTTCTTGCTATTTGACAACTAAGTGAGCACTATTCATAAAGTTGAATGAGGGACAGGTATAGAATTTGAGTCCATGAAGAATCTGAATATCTATCACCTGGGAAGGATTTCACATTGGAACATTTGTTGCATAGCTCCTGGACCAAGCTGTACTCCTTTCATTAACCCAAGATAGTGATTTCACAAAGTCTATATTGTTTCCATTAGTAGGGCACTGCAGGACCAAACCTGACTTGATCTTCAAGTTGGAGCAAGGAGCAGAGCCATGGATGGGGGAAGAATGCCTACATCAGAGCCTTCCATATCAGTGTGTACATAACGGGCAGGGAGGCCAAAGCAGAAGCAGTGCAACAGATATTGACTGGTGTTCTTTCCACGAGTTTTTCCCAAGTCTTACTCCTGAAGACAGCTGGTCCTGTGATTCAGACACAGACATTCTACAGTATCTATGGAGATCAGTATCTCTGGTAAAGGCAAAGGAAATGAAGTTTTCTGTGAAAATCAACAAACCTCCAGAAACTCAAATTATCACAGAGGAGTGTTTATAGAAAGAAACAAGAGGAGGCAACCAGGGCTGATGTCTTCACAATGAGTTAGAAATCAATTTTCAATAATTGAGCAGACTCTGGGTTGCAGGAATAAATTATTTCAACTGGTGGGAATGTATAGCCAAGGTGGTATATTGGAACTTTCTGTAACTGTTGTAGTTATTAGAAGATTAGGATGTCAGGTTTCCTTAGAAATATGGGGAAACTATAATAGTGCAGATAAAACAGAGATTTTCATTAGAAAAATCCCACAAATGCTGTTTGCCTGGGAAGACAGAACACAAGACAACCACATATTCAAATCTTGTCCCATGAATGTGATCCTGCTTAGAGTATAGACACATTTCACTCTTTACCTTCAAGGAAATGATCTAGTAAAACTTCCCCATATTTATGGTTGAAATATCACAGAAGTACAAAACCCACAATTTTTCTAAAAATGAATTGAAAAAGGGGCTGGCACCGTGGCTCACATGGTTAATCCTCCCCCTGCAGCACCAGCATCCCATATGGGCCCCGGGTTCTAGTCCTGGTTGCTCCTCTTCCAGTCCAGCTCTCTGCTGTGGCCCGGGAGGGCAGTGGAGGATGGCCCAAATGCTTGGGCCCCTGCACCTACAATGGAGATAAGGAGGAAGCACCTGGCTCCTGGATTTGGATTGGCATAGATCCAAATGTATTTGCCATTTGAGGGGTGAGCCAATGGAAGGAAGATCTTTGTCTCTGTCTCTCACAGTCTAACTCTCACAAATAAAGAAATAAAAATACATTAAAAAATGAACTGAAGAAATGGACAGGGAAAAATTGGTTTCTAGATTACAGGTGAATATATTTATTAAATATTAGTCCATTCTGTGAAGTCTTATTCATTTTTGTGAAAGTAGAAAGTGAGAGAGAAACAGTGAGGAATAGATTTTCTATTAACTCTCTCCCCAAATACTATCAACAGTTATGACTAATCTGAAGCCAGAAGCCTGGAATTTCACCTACTCATCTCTATCACAGGGTCCCAAGCACATGAACCATTATCTGCTGCTTTCCAGTATCTATTATCTCAGAGCTGTATTGGAAGCAGAGTAGCCTCGGCTTAAACTGGCACTGTTTTGAGATACAGGCATCCCAAGCAGTGATTTAAGACATCTTACCACAAAAACCATTCAATCATACTTGGAAAAAATTCTGGTAGTAAACAGGATCATGGATGAACATTGGAAAATCTATGGATACAATTTAATATATTAATGTATAATGGAGAAAACCTGTATATTCATAAATATGTATCTTCTAATCATTTTTTGAAAATCTTATGATGGAATGAGGATATAAGCCTGAGCCATTCTCCCTCATTGCCCAAAGTAGATAAACTTTGGAATGTATTCCTTGCCCTTGAAACTCAATTGGGTCTCACAGCCTATTGCCTTCATACCCCACCCTGCATTATTTTCCAGGTTCCTAAGGCCCCCACCCAGTTCCTGGAATTCCCCTCCACTGCTGCCCCCTACCCTCATGCCCAGCCTTAGCCCTCCTCAAAAAGGTCTGGCCCCTGGGAATTGGGGCCTTCATGCTCCATCTTGTACAGGCAGTTGGTCACCCACCTCTGTGGATTAATTTTCTCTGAATAAATTCTGTCTGGCTGTAAATTCATACACTTTCTCCTCTATTCTACAACTCTTTTCCTAACATTTTGGTGCCCTGTGTGAGGAGGCACAAATGCAGAACTTTTCCTAACATCTTATCCCTCTTAAATACAAGTAACTTCATTCCTTTTACACGAGTATGCTAGAAGAAACAATTATATTTGATGTAGTGACATCATTTTTTTCTCACTTCAGTTGCCATGAAACTGGATGAACTGATTAAGACCAACCAGAAAAGTCTGGAGAAAAATCTGCATCAGGATGTTATGACAAATAATAAGACATTAACTCCCAAGGGAGTTGAATTCAGAAAAACACTTAATTTAAGTATAAGCCATATTCCAAAACTGAGTATCAAAAAGAGAAACTATTCAGGAATAAAACCTGAAGAATGCAGTATATGTCACAATATGTGTCCCCATTGTGGGCCTGATCAACTACAAGCTGGAGAGAAATTTTGTGCTACTAAGGTACCTGGGAACACTCTCCAGTTCTGTGAACCTCTTAATCAACAGCACAATATTCAGATCAAGGAGCAGGCACTTGAACAAATTGGACAAGGGAAAGTCTTCAAAAGCAAGAATATATTCTGTGAATCTGAGAAGCTTTTTATGGTAGAAACCTGTAATAAGTCAATTGCCACTATTGGCAAGACAACTCAAATAGTACAAGATTTCCATAAGAATTCTAACCTCAGTATACATCAACAAAGTCCCAAAAGAGAGAACGTTTATAAGTATATTGGGCCTGTGGAACCTGTTATTTACCAATCACATGTTAGACTGAATCATAGACCAAATATAGGGAAGAAATCCTATGCATGTAAACCTTGTGGGAAGTCATTCAGTATTAAATTCTGCCATACCCTCCATCACAGCACTCATATAAGTGGAAAACCCTCATGTGTGTAATGATTGTGGAGAAACCACTCACCAGAAGTCAGATCTCATTAGACATCAGAGAATTCACACAGGGTTGAAATCTTATAAATGTAATGACTGTGGGAAGTTCTTTGGCCAGAAGAAACACCTCATAAATCATCAGAGAATTCACACAGGGGAGAAACCTTATGAATGTAATCATTGTGGAAAAGCTTTTGGCCAGAAATCAACACTCACAAATCATCAGAGAAGTCACACAGGGGAGAAACCTTATGAATGCAATGACTGTGGAAAAACCTTGGGCCAGAAGTCAAACCTCATAAATCATCAGAGAAGTCACACAGGGGATAAGCGTTTATGAGTGCAATGACTATGGAAAACTCTTTGGCCAGAAGCCACACCTCATAAATCATCAGAGAATTCACACAGGGGATACGCCTTATGAATGCAGTGACTGCAGAAAAGCCTTTGGCCAGAAGGCAAACCTCAGAAAGCATCAGAGAATTCACACAGGGGAGAAACCTTATGAATGCAATTACTGTGGAAAAACCTTAGGCCAGAATTCAAACCTCAGAAAGCATCAGAGAATGCACACAGAAGACAAGCATTATGAATGCAATGCCTGCGGAAAAAGCTTTGGCCAGAAATCACAACTCAAAATGCATCAGAGAAGTCACACAGGGGAGAAACCTTATGAATGCAATAATTGTGGAAAAGCCTTTGCTGAGAAGTCAAAGCTCACAAAGCATCAGACAATTTGTACTGGGGGAAACCTTATGAGTGCAATGACTGTGGAAAAACCTTTGCTGAGAAGTCAAACCTCAGAAAGTATCAGAGCCTTCACACCATGGAGAAAGCTTATAAATGAAATGACTGTGGAAAAGCCTTTGGTCCCATCCTTGCATACCAAGGATAAATCCCACTTGGTCTGGGTGGATGATCTTTCTGATGCATTGTTGGATTCAATTGGCCAGAATTCTGTTGCAGATCTTTGCATGTATGTTCATCAGGGAAGTTGGTCTATAATTACTTTCTTTGTTGCACTTTTTTCAGGTTTAGGAATGAAGGTGATGCTGGCTTCATAGAAAGAATTTGGGAGAATCACCTCTCTCTCAATTGTTTTGAATAACTTGAGAAGAATTGCAGTTAGTGCTTTAAATGTCTGTTAGAATTCAGCAGTGAAGCCATCCAGTCCTGGGGTTTTCTTGGCGGCGAGGATCTTTATTACTGATATCATTTCCATCCGGTTATGTGTGTGTTTACGTTTTCTATATCTTTGTTGCTCAATTTAGGTAGGTTTTATGGATGGAAGGATGGTGGAAAGCCTCTTTGCTGTACCTCATAACTCATAAGATATCAGAGAATCCACACAAGGAATTTTCTACATGACCTTTTTGTGCAAGTTATCTCATGAAATATTAGAGAATTCACCAAGGGGAGAAATGCATGAATGTAATACATGTGAATAAGCCTTTGTGGTGCAAATCAGACCTCATCAAACATAAAAGAATTCTCATGGGGAGCAATTTTATGAATGTAATGACTCAGAGCCTTTTACCATAATTCAGCCCTCATTGTACATCATCAAATTCATATAGGGAAAAACTCCTTTGAAAGTAAAATCCCTTTAATTAGAAGCCATACCTCATAAGACAACAGGGAATTCACATGGGAGAGAAACCTTATGGGTGTAATGAGTGTTGGAAAGCTCTGCCCAAATCTCTCCTTATATCAGAATGCACAACATATATATCTAATGAATGAAATAAATGTGAGAAAGTCATTTCACATAGGTAATGCCTCATAATCCATCATGGAATTTGAACAAGGGAGAGACCTTAACAATATAATGAATGTGGAAGAGCTTTTCTCCAAAATTCATGTAAGTATTGTGACAAAACCTTTTGCTGGAAATCACATCCTATCCAACAGAGACTCATGTAAAGGAGAAAGCTTATAAATATTATTAGTGTGAAAAGGTTGTTTGTCAGAAGTCAATGGTACATCAGAGAATTGACACAGGTGGTTTCTTAGGAGTATACCGATTGTGTAAAAACATTTTCTTTATTTCAGGCTTGTATAGATACAGAATTCACAAAAGGTGATAGTCTTTGCATGCTGTAAATACGATAAAACCTTTAGCCAGAAATTAGACATCAACAGACTTCAGAGAATTCATAAGGAACAAAAGTCTATGCAATGAATTTGGAAAAAGTATTTCTGCTATAAATCAGTCTTCAATTCCCATGAATAGACTCACAAATGAGAAAACATGCATGCATACAAAAGTTTTGTACCATAAATTATCTCTAGATGGTAAACTAATATATCACACAAAAGAAAAATCATGAGTATAATGGAATTGGGAATCGCTTTGCTATAAGGCAGAGTTCCAGAAAGCTTAGCAAGATTACAGAAAAGTCTCTGAAAATGTAACATGTCTGAAAGATTTGTTGGCATCACAAACTGGAGGATAGCTCAAGTGCATGTGTTTTTGTGACCTGGCATCCAAATTGATATCTCTTTTTCTTTGATGAATTCCTTGTTTATTTATTTAGCAGATTTAGAGACAAAGGATTCCTGTCCATTGATTTACTACTATATGCCCACAATTGCCATGGTAAGGTCTATGGCAAAAACTGAGTGCTGGGGGCTGTGAATCTGATTCATCACTGATAACATTGAAGACATTGGTTCCTGGTTCTTATGCTGCTATGCATGGAAATGTTTCTCTAATTTCATTTTCAAATAGTTCATTGTTAATATAAAGAAATGCTTCTAATTTTTAAAATTTCATTGAAATAATTTGTGATTAATGTGTCCTAGTCATGCATTATTACAGGGTGTAGTGCAATATTTGCACACATTTATGCAGTAAAAAGTGATCAAGCTAAGCAACTACAGTTTTATTAATTTTTAAAGAGTTATTTATTTGAAAGACAGAGTTACAGAGAGAAGTAGCAGCAGAGAGAGAGAGAGGTCTTCCTCTGCCGGTTCACTCCCCAGGTGGCCCAATGGCCGGAGCTCTGCCAATCTGATGCCAGGAACCAGGAGCTTCTTCCAGATCTCCCACTTGGGTGCAGGGACCCAAGGACTTGGGCCATCTTCTACTGCTTTCCCAGGCCATAGCAGAGAGTTGGATCAGAAGAGGAGCAGCCAGGACTAGAACTGGTACCCACAGGGGATGCTGGTGCTTCAGGCCAGGGTGTTAGCCCACTGTGCCATAATGCTGGCCCCCAAGCAACTACAGTTTCTAATTCTTCTCCATGATTTGAGACTACCAGTTCCTCTCTTTCAGTTCTTTACACAGAACCTAATATGGTTGAATGTAGTCATCTCATTATATTATGGGGCACCAGAAGTTCTTTCTGCCTCTTTGTATTTTGTTACCTATTATCCAATCCCCCTCTATCCCTAGCTGCTTCCCTTCTCAGCCTCTAGTAATCACAGTTCTGTGTTCAGATCCATTATTTTCTCTCACTTCCACATGTGACAAGGACCAGGTGACATTTGTGTTCCTGCTTCTGGCTTATTTCAATTAATTTAATAATATTTGGTCTTTTTTGAATCTAAATGAAGTTCCCCTGTCCATTTTTTTCATTGATGGATAGCTAGATTGGTTTCAAATCCTGGCTGCAGTGAACTGTGTTATAGTGGCTGTGTTATGGGAAAATTGCTGTATCTTTGATATGCTCTTCTCCTTTCCTTCTAATAAAAGTTCCTTATTCTATATAGCCAAGAGCAAGATAACTCTCACATGGTAGGTCAATTTTTATCTTATTTTAAATTTTTGTTATTTATTTGAAAGAGTTACAATAGAGATAGGGACACAGAGGTCCTCCATTAGCTGGTTCGCTCTACAGATGACTACAAAGGCCAGAGTTATGCCATTCTGAAACCTGGAGACAGGAGCTTCCTCTGGGTCTCCCACATGGGTGCATGGGCCCAAGGACTTGGGCCATCTTCTACTGCTATCCCAGGAGATAGCAGAGAGCTGGATTGGAAGAAGAGCAGCTGGAACTAGAACTGGCACCCAAATGGGATTCTGGCCCCTCAGGCGCTGCACAACAGCACCGGCCCAATTTTTATCCTTTTTAAGGAATGGCCATACTGTTCTGCATAACATCTGTACTAACTTGTGTTTTCATCCACCATATATGATGGTTTTCTTTTCCCATGTGCTCTCTAGCATTTGTTATTTTTTATCAGTTTGGCATCAAGATGATATAGTATTGTTCATGTTTTTGTGTATTTTGAAATCAGTTAATTTGTTTATTAAATCTTTGTTTATTTGAAAAGTGGATTTAGAGAGAGGAGGAAAGACAGAGATAGCTTTCATCTGCTGGCTCACACCCCAGAGAGTTTCAAAGTTGAGCCTGGGGCATGCTGAAGTCAGGAGCTTCATCCAAGTCTCCCACATCAGTGGCAAGGACCCAAGTCCTTCGTCCATCTTCTGCTGATTTCCCAGGTGTTTAGCAGTGAGCTAAATTGGAAGTGGAGATTCCTAAGCTCAAAGTGGAACTCACATGATATGCTGGCCTCACAGATTGCAGCTTACCCCACTTAGCCACAATGCCAGCCCCTCTATCAATTTAATTCCTCAAAAATAGGTCAGTAATGTTGGCATCTATCTCATTTTGTTTTTTCTCTGTTATTATTCAACTTATTGATGTCTTATTTTTGTTCACATTATTCCTCTCAATTGCTCTACCTGAGGTGAGTAGGGCTGCTGTGTTGCTTGAATGAAGTGTATGCTTTAGATTACTCATTTACTGAGTGCATGTCATTCACATAGCACTTCACCGAAATTCTACTATGTCCCAAATCCTCTTCTAGGCACAGAATTCAGACCACTTTTCTCTTAGGCCTAGATCTTGCCTTTAACATACTATTTGGAATTTAGTAGCTCATGAAATCTGCAGACTGCATAAATGAATGAATATTTTGAGGGCTGTGTTTTTGTGGAGGAACTTCATAGGAGACCGAAGGAATAAAATAAATCTAAAGTATCCACAGTATACAGAATGTATACTATTTTACAAGCCACAGAGAAGAGGAAGAAGAAGGAAAGTAGTGAGACTAGAAAGTTTGTGGCAAGACTAACAGGCACTGGTCAAGAACTTAATAAGCCCATTAGGAAAGCAGTAAGGTTTCTTTGTCTCCCCGTAGACTCTGCTCTCCAGAGGTGAACAGGGTCCTCTAAACCCACTTGCTGCACACACAAACACCTGAGTGTTGTATTCTCCCACAGGTGTTGGAGACTGATATGGTGTTCTGATTTATATTTACATAATGGCTAGTGACATCGGGCATATTCACATGTTTTGACCATTTACATTTCTTCTGAGAAATGTCTATTCAGATCCTTGCCTGTATTTTTTGGAGTTTTTCCAATTCATGTAAATGTTCTGGAAATCTGTAAACATTCAGAGTTTTAATTTTTCCTGCCATCTGTTCATTGTATCTACACTCTGATGTTTACTTTGTTGTGAAGAAGTATCTTAGTTGGATATACTCAAATGTCTCTGTTTTTATTTTTGTGACTATTGCTATTGGAATCTTACCCAAAAGCTATTGTGTGTTGACAATATTTAGAGTTTCCCTATGTTTACTTGGGTTTGGGTCTTATGATTAGATTTTTCATTCACTGTGAGTTCACTTTCACATAGTGTAAGTGATGTTGGAGTCTATTTTCAGGCTTCTACATTTGGATCATCAAGTTCCTCTGCACCACTTGTGAAAGAGATTCTTCTTTCTCCAGTTCATTTTAGTTCCTTTGTTAAAATTGAGTTGCTGGTAGAAATTTGGGTTTATTTCTATGCTACCTAGTTTTTTCCATTGAACTATGTGTCTGTTATTATATCAGTGCTAACACTTCTTCTTTTTGTGTTTTTTTTTTTTTTGCAGTTTATTTATTTATTTGAAAGGCAGAGTCACAGAGAGGTAGAGGCAGAGAGAGAGAGAGGTCTTCCATCCACTGGTTTACTCCCCAAATGGCCACAATGGCCGGAGCTCTGTTGATCTGAATCCAAGTGTCAGGAGCTTCTTCCAGGTCTCTATGCAGGTGCAGGGGCCCAAAGACTTTGGCCATTTTCTACTTTTTTCTCAGGCTATACCAGAGAGGGGTATAAGAAGTGGAGCAGCTGGGAAACATACTGGCACCCATATGAGATACCGGCACTGCAGACGGTGACTTTACCTGCTTTGTCATAGTGCTGACCCCTGTAATATGTCTTAAAATATGGTGTGATGTCTCCAGCTTTTTTTTGCTTTATAATATTTCTTTAGATGTTAAGCATCTCTCATGTTTCTATATGAATTTTAGCATCATTTTTTCTAGCTCTGAGAACATCGTTGGTATGTTGATTGGGATTGCATTGAATTTGCAAATTGCTTTTGGTAGTATGGACATTTTGATATTATTCTTCCCATTCACAAACATAAGTTTTCTGTGAGACTGTTAAAAAGCCTTGACAAAAATTGGACTTTATTACACAAAAATTCATCACTTTTTGGGATCATTTAAATCCATAATTTTGCACTAATATTTGATAAATAATGAAAGACTTTCTCTGAGCATTTTAGTAGGAGAAATTAAAATATTTATTTTATCAATTTCTTCAAATATTGTTTAGATGTGATATTCAAATATTGTTTAGAGCCATTGTCTGTATTCCCTCTAAATTACGATCTTTCTGCTTTTTGCCTGTTAAACTTGTCCCTTGATTCAACAACCCTTTTTAATGTAATGTAAATGGAAAATGTCATTTCATAAGCTAAAAAAAAATGACAAAGAAGGAAAAAGAAGGGAGGGAGGTTGAATATATAATTATGTTCTCTTAATTTTTTCTATGAACCGTACTGAATCTTTTAAAAGCTAATGAAAATTAAAACTCTAAATTGGACCATTATGACCAATATTTAAAACAAGTGATTAAAAACTGTAGATGTCTTCAATTTTGATTATCATTCTTATTTAGAATATCTGAAAGAAATCCGGCTTCTCACTTAAAATATACCAGTGTTTTAGAATTCAGTATTAAATGACTTTGTTTAAAAGTGTTATTTAATCTATTGCTTTAAGTGGTAATACTATGGCCATTGTAAAACAAAATCCTTATCATTTTCCATAAAACAGAAAGGGCCTTTAAAACATCATCACTAAAAATATTAAGAGACCTAAAATATAACATTCTTAAAACCCAAGTGATACCATTCAAAATTTTCAAATATGCAGGGATAGTTCATGTCAAGTAACTAAATAATTGTGAAGTGTATATATGGAATAGCTTCTATAAATTCTTTTGGCAAGGGCTGGCACTGTGCCATAGTGGGTGAGGCTGCCACCTGCAGTGCTGGTATTCCATAGGGGCATCAGTTCAAGACCTGGCTGCTCCACTTCCTATCCAGCTCTCTGCTATGGCCTGGGAAAGCATTATAAAATGGTGCAAGTCCTTGGGCCCCTGCACCTGCATAGGAGACCAGGAAGAGGCTCCTGGCTCCTGCCTTCCAGTTGGCACAGCTCCAGCCATGGAGGCCAACTGTGGAGTGAACCAGTGAATGGAAGACCACTCTCTCTGCCTCTCCTTCTCTGTCTGTGTAATTCTGACTTTCAAATAATATAAATAAATCTTTAAAAAATTCTTTTGGCAAATAGATGAAGCTACTTGTTGTACATTTCAAATAAATAGCAAACATACTAGAAAAATATATTGAATAAAATTTAAGCAACTCATAGCTATACACAGAAATTTCTCACCATAACAACATAGCAACCACTAAATTTCCAAACTTAATTTTCCACAACTTAGAATCTTTAACTCCAGAAGGAGTATGAAATTGACAGAACAGTGGCCTATGTATCAGGATACCTAATGCTAATACAGAATTATCCCTGCTACAACTTACCTGTGTGACCTTGAACAATTCACTTTACTT